>NC_067143.1:4323089-4480589 GCF_903995435.1 Acomys russatus | reverse complement strand
CCTGTTTGTGCCCACCCAGCTAGGCAGTGTGGTTTATTCTGTGTGCCTGCCCTTTAAGGAGCCCCAGCTGACCTCCTATGACTGTCAGCCTTGGTAGGCGCTTGGACTTCTGGGAACAGGAGAGGATATAAAAAAAGCCAGCAGAGGCTGAGAGAGACTGAGTAAGGTTGGTGTAGGGTCAGGGAGGACAGAGAGGACAGTGGGGTGCAGGTGACGGTTGAGCACAGTGAGGAGAGTGAACCCAGGAGACAGTTGACAGTGACCTGGGCTAGCAGAGTGAGAAGAAAAGAGCAGCTGGTGACACTTGAGCCAGGAGAAGCCTGTATCGAGCTGACCTGATGATACCTAGGTGACAGAATAACCCCCCATGGAGATCGCAGACAAAGTAGCAAAGTGGGAGGGAGGTGTTACAAGCTTTCACCACTCATACAGTTCAGGGCTCCCCCGCCTAGGAATGGTGCCGCCCATAGTGGGCAGATCCTCCTACGTTAACTAGCAAGCAAGCCAGGCCCCTACAGACCTACCTGATTTGGCCAATTCCTCAGCTGAGACTCTCTCCGCAGACGATTCTAGCTTGGGATGATAAACTAAGCACCAGATGCTGTCAAAGTGAGGACTGAGTGACCCAGGAGTGAGCCACGGGAGGCCGGTGAGGCAATGGATTCCAGGCAGCAGGGACGGCTGACGATGCAAGGGGCCTGAGGTAGACTGTGTGTGTGAGGAGGAACTCTAAGGAGGCACTCACCGTTGAGCCAGTGAAGGGGGGGGGAGATGGCAGAGGTAAACTTTTTTTTTTAAAATAAATTTATTATACAGTATTCAGCCTGCATGTGAGCAAACAGGCCAGAAGAGGGCACCAGATCACATTATAGATGGTTGTGATCCACTGTGTGGTTGCTGGGAATTGAACTCAGGACCTCTGGAGGAACAAGCAGCCAGTGTCCTTAAACCTCTGAGCCATCTATCTCTCCAGCCCCGGCAGAAGTGAACTTAAAGAGGCAGAGTAGGCCATGTCTATCAGGGCCCTGTGGTCTGACTAGAATCTCTGATGGTGACAGGAGCAGCAGAGGGACGTTGAGCACCTAGGATGTAAGGTGACTTGGGTTCCAACGGGCCAGCTCTGACTGCCACGTAGGGAGCAGACATGGTCAAAGGCAATAGTGGACTGAAGGATGGATGTCTAGTGGAAGTGACAAACAGGCCCCGAGTGTGGCTACACCGTGAAGGGCAACTGCGCAACACTTGCTGATGGATGGACGTATAGGCTAAGGGGTCGAGGCATGGAGCCTGAGTTCTTAGACTTGTCTATTGCTGTAATACAAGGTCACAGGCAGGTAAATTGGACAGAAAGGCTCTCTTCGTGTAGTTCTGGAAGGTGCTGGGTTTCGGTGGCACCATCAAACCCACTACAGTGCGCAGTGCTCCATCCAAGGAGCCAAGGCACGCTGGAAAACTGCCTGTGTTTATAGTATGGCAGCTCGTGCATGGTCTAGCCTGCTCCCTCAAGATGACTCCAGGATGTCCAATCTGGAGACATGGCCTACTCACGGACACCTGATCCACTCCAGGATAATTATCCAAACTCTCACAGTAAGTACTTCTTAAGCAAGACAATTAGTTCACTCCCAAGGTCATTTAAAAAAAAAAAAAAAGATGTATTTATTTATTATGTATACATTATCCTGCCTGCATGTGTGCCTGCCCACCAGAAGAGGGCACCAGATCTCACTATAGATGGTTGTGAGGCATCATGTGGTTGCTGGGAATTGAACTCAGGACCTTTGGAAGAGCAGACAGTGCTCTTAACCATCTCTCTAGCCCCTTCCCAAGGTCATTCATCTGGCCCTGTGCTAGCCTACGGGCCCCATACACAGCCTGCCTGAAGGATAATTAGCCTACTCCTTTGATCAGTATGATCCTGAGATAAACAGCCTCGTCTCTCTAGAATTAGCTCCGGCTCGTGATAGTGTCTATCTCCGGGACAGCTAGTGTGCTGGGTGGGATGGTTTGCCCAAGTGATATCCCCCTGCACTCAAGGAACCCGACTGCGGTGCTGTTTGTTAAGCCTTTGGGTGTGGCTCTTTTTTAAAATTAATTTATTCATATTACATCTCAATGGTTATCCCATCCCTTGTATCCTCCCATTCCTCCCTCCCTCCCATTTTCCCCTTACTCCCCTCCCCTATGACTGTGACTGAGGGGGACCTCCTCCCCCTGTATATGCTCATAGGGTATCAAGTCTCTTCTTGGTTGGGTGTGGCTCTCGATGCCTCCTGATAGTCAAAAAGAGGAATGTTAGTTAGATTTCAGCTAGGGGCCACCAAAATGGCTCCAAGCCCGACAAATCCCTCCAAATCCACAGGGTGGAAGGGGAGAATAGACTAGCTACCATTGTCCCCTGACTTCCACACGCGTGTGCTGTACAAATACGTGCCCATATGAAAATAAGTAAAAGCAATAAAAAATTAAATAAGGGGCTGGAGACATTGGCTTAGTGGTTAAGAGCACTGGCTGCTCTTCCAGAATATCCAAGTGCAAGAAGTCCCTGAGCCTACATGGCTTACCGCTGTCCGGAGCTCCAGGCCCAGGGGATCTGTCAGCCTCCTCACGCCTCCACAGGCACCAGGCAGCGTGTCATGCACAGAAATTCATGCAGGCAAAGCAAACACATACATAAAATAAGTAAATCTTTAAAAATACTAAGTTGGAGCTGGAGAGATGCCTCAGAAGTTAAGGGCACTGACTGCTCTTCCAGAGGTCCTGAGTTCAATTCCCAGCAACCACATGGTGGCTCACAATGTGACTTGGTGCCCTCTTCTGGCCTGCAGGCAGAGCACTGTATACATAATAATAAATAAATAAATCTTTAAAAAAAATAAGTTTAGCCAGGTGACGGTGACACACGCCCGCCGTTAATCCGAGCACTCGGGAAGCAGAGGCAGTGGGATCTCTGTGAGTTCAAGGTCAGCCTGGTCTACAGAGTGAGTTTCAGGAGAGCCAGGGCTACACAGAGAAACCCTGTCTCAAAGAAACCAAACCAAACAAAAAACAAACAAACAATCAAATCAAAGCAGTAGGTTTCAGCCTGGGTTCCGGAGGGACAGTAAAACTGTAGCGTGCAGGAATATCTATGGGGCCTGACTAGATAGAGCTGCTCATCTGGCCCCTCTGGGGCGCGTTCAGGGGAGCTGGGATTGTACACCCACACACTACCACCACCAACTGCTCTGGGTCCCCGCCTCTAAGAGCAGAGCTATGCCAGCCCCGCCACGCCACCCAGGGAGCCTGGTGCAAGCCTTACGTCCACCAGCATCCTTGTTTCCTGTGACCCGCCTCGGGGCGCCTGGGAGCTCCCAGTGAGCTAGCTCTAGTGTATAAAATATTTAAGACAGTGCCAACTTTGATCCTTCTGCCTCCTGAATTTTGGGACTAAAAGTGTATGTATGCCACTATCCCAGACTAAAAATGTTTTAATTTTAATAAGGATGTGGTGCTGGGAGACGGGCTCAGTGGGTAAGGCACACGTGACTGTGAGGATTTGGCTTCCGATCCTTCAGCACCTATGTACCCAACCAGCCTGTTATCCCAGTGCCTGGGAGATGGCCGCAGGAGGACCGGAATTTCCAGGTCATCACACACAGCAAGTTTGAAGCCAGCCTATGCTTCATGAGATCTGTCTCATTAAACCAAACCAGTTGGCCAGGCAGTGGTGGCACACGTCTTTAATCCTGCAGCTCTGTGGATACAGGGCCTCCCTGGCTGAGGGAGGCAGAGGCAGGAAGATCTCTGAGTTCAAGGCCAGCCTGGGGTAAAGAGCAAGTTCCAGGGCACCCAGGGCTACACAGAGAAACGTGTTTCAAAAAACCCAATGATGATGGTGGTGGTGGAGGAGGAGGAGAAGAAGAAGAATTGAACCATAAAACGGCAGCAGGGTAAGGCGTGTGTCAGGTCCTGGAAATGGGCAGATACTCAGGGAGGACCCCACAGAGAGGCTGAGGCGTGGGGCACACTGGGTGGGGGAGGCAGGCACAGAACAGAGGTCCTGAGCGGGATGGAAGCCTGGAGTGTGGAGGAGAAAACTAGAGGCCAGTGGGGCTGGAGCAGGGGGCGAGCCCTAGTTTGATTCCTGTTGTTGTTGTGATAAAACACTGACCAACTTGCGGGGAGAAAGAGTTTATTTGGCTTGAAATTCTGTGTCATGGTCCAGCATGCAAGGAAATCAGGCAGGAGCTCAGGGCAGGAACCTGGAGGCAGGAGCTGATGCAGAGGCCATGGAGGGATGCTGCTGACTGGCGTGCCCCTTATGGTTTGCTCCCCCTGATTTCTTTTACAACTCAGGACCATCTGCCCAGTGGTGGCAGCAGCCGCGGTCAGATGGGTCGTGCCACTGCAGTCATTAGTCAAAGAAATGGCCCACAGACCCGTCTGACAGATGCAATTACTCGAAGGAAGTTCCTTCTTCCCAGGTGGCTCCAGTTGACAAGAATTAGCCAGTACCAGGAGGTGAGGCCAGAGAAGAGGAGGGGACCACACAGCACTTGGTGGCCCCAGTGAAAACCTGGCTTGCCCTCTCAGATGTGGGCCTAGAGGAGGTTATGAACAAGATGTGGCCAGGAGCTGCCTGCATCCTGATGCCTCACAGGCAGAGTAAGAAATCTTTATGCCTGTCATCCTCGGAGAGTCCAAGACTGGGCTTCCCAACCTGCAGCCCGAGGGCCACAGTCAACCTGTGTATGAATAAAGCTTTATTAGAACATGACCTCATCCATCCACTCACTCCCTCACCTCCACCTGTAGTCAAGTCACAAGGAAGGAGCCAGGCAGGTATAGCCCAGACCTCGGTAAAACTGGGGAGAAGTTCCACGATGCCACTCTGTGCAGGAAACCTAGCCAGCTCCCAACTGGGACAACACTTCATCCAGTACGCACTCTGTAAATATTTCTCTTTGCGAAGCAGGGCCTGTCACTTGTCCCTGAATCACAGAAGGCTGCCAACTCTCTCTGCTCCTGGGGCTACTTCCAGCCCAGAGTCACACGGACCAGAGCCACAGCCAACAACAGAAACAACAGTGACCAAAAATAATGCTGGCATCATCCGGGCCTTTACCATTGGAGAAAACACACACAGTTGGAATTACAAGGCAGCTCTGGAGACCTGGCACCCCAGCTCACCCTTTGCTCTGCGGAGTCCGTGGCCCACCATGTTTTGTGCTCACTCAAAACTCTCTTGCACCATGGGGCCGCCCATCCACCCTGACACCCCACCCTCTCTCCTTTCAGCTTAACTCTAGTGGTGTGTGAGGAGGAAGGGGGGGGGAACTCTATTAGTTCATGTATCTAATTGTATGTTTTAGCTTCAAAATTAGTCAAAAGGGGGTGAGTTAATTACATATTTTCAGAACTGTTTGGAAAGTGCTTTTGTCATATCCAGCCTGTGACGCTCTTGTTTGTTTGTTTGTTTGTTTGTTTTTCCTACCCTCTTTCTGGTTCCCTCCTCCTCCTCACAAAGACTGAGGCTCTTTCTCCTCCCACCTGTGGGTCTCAGGACGAAAACCAGGTTATCTGTGGGCATCAGTCATGTTTACTCACTTCTCCCACACCCTTTTCATCAGTTCTTGAGGCCAGGGTCTCTTGCCGAGCCCCGAGCTTGTCGATTTGGCTTGCCTGAGTGACTAGTGAGTCCTGGGGATGCTCCTGGGTCTGCCTGCCCAGTGCTGGGGTTACAGGCTTGCACTTCTACACCTGGCTTACTATGTGGGTGATGGGGCTGGTGTGGTGCGGTGGTGGGGGAGACAGGGGAGGGAATAAAACTCGGTTCTTTGTGTTTGCACAGCAGGCACTTTGCTGACTGAGCCAGCTCTGAAACTTTTATTTTTCCTTTCTCTTTTGAGACAGGGTCTCACTGTGTAGCCCTCTTTGACTGTCCTGGAACTCACTCTGTAGATCAGGCTGGCCTCGAACTCACAGAGATCTGCCTACCTCTGCCTCCCGAGTGCTGGCATTAAAAGAACGTGCCGCCACCACCCAGCTGTAATATATTTTAACCTAGAATCTACCAATGAGATAAAACGTGCACTGTTTGTCTTTTTGACGCTGTCTGAGGTCTTTTAATACAATGACTCCCAGTCCCGTCTATCTTCCCACAGAGGACATGTTCCCCTTTTCAGCAGAATAAAGCGTCATTGTTTCTGCGCCACAGTCTCTTTATCTATTCATTTGTTATGGACATCTAGGCTGCTTCCACTTCCTGGTTTTTGTGAATAGAGAAGCAGTGGGCATGGATGAGCAGGTGTCACTGCGCTGTAGTGCCACAGAGTCCTTCAGGAACATTCTCACGTGGTAAAGCTGCGCCAGTGGTGGTTCTAGCTCTGGTTTAGTTTTACAGTTTTTAAATTTTTCTTTATTATTTTATGTGCATGGGTTCGTTTTTGGTTTTCAAGGTGCATGAGTGTTTTGCCTATATGTGTAAAGTTACTTTATTATTTTATGTGGGTTACTTGTATGGCTGTGTGTATACTGCCTGCATGCCCGATGCCTGCATACATCAGAAGAAGGTATCGAATGCCCTGGAATTCGAGTTACACACGGCTGCGCGCATCCACACGGACACTACAATAGAAACTTGGTTCACTACAAGAGCCGCCAGTGCTCTTAAACTCTGGGCTCTCTCTCCAGCTCCTATTTGTTTGTTTTGTTTGTTTGTTTGGTTGGTTGGTTGGTTTTTTGAGACAAGGTTTCTCTGTGTAGCCTTGGCTGTCCTAGACTCGCTTTGTAGACCAGGCTGGCCTCGAACTCACAGCGATCCGCCTGCCTCTGCCTCCCGAGTGCTGGGATTAACACAGCTCCTATTTTTGTCTTGTTTTTTTTTTTTTTTTACATTTATTTTTTAAAATCTTCATGTGATCATGCACAACTTTAATCCAAGCAGAGGCGGTGGAATTCTGCGCTGGTTTAAGGCCAGCTTGGTCTATATAGAGAATCCTAGGACAGCCAGGGCTACATAGAGAGACTCTGTCTCCAAAAACAAAACAAAACAAAACGTTTTGCATATGTGTGTGCACTTGCCTGTATTTATGTGCGTCATGTGAGTGCAGTGCCCTTGAATGCCAGAAGAGGGCGTTGGGTAGCCTAGACCAGAGTTATAGGTGGCTGTGAGCTATCTGGTGAAGATGCTGGACCTCTCTGGTCCTCGACAAGAGCAGCAATTACTCTTAACTGCTGAGCTATCTCTCTAATTCCTTTTTTGTTTGTTTGTTTGTTTTTGTTTTTTGGTTTTTTTTTAAAGATTTATTTATTTATTATGTATACAGTGTTGTATCTGCATGCACACCTGCAGGCCAGAAGAGGGCATCAGATCACAATAGATGGTTATGAGCCACCATGTGGTTGCTGGGAATTGAACTCAGGACCTCTGGAAGAGCAGCCAGTGCTCTTAATCGCTGAGTCATCTCTCCAGCCCCTGTTTGTTTGTTTTTGAGACAGGGTTTCCCTGTGTAGTCTTGACTGTCCTAGACTTTGGACCAGCTTTGGAGACCAGGCTGGCCTGAACTCACAGAGATCTGCCTGCCTCTGCCTCCCGAGTGCTGGGATTACAGATATGCACCACTCACTGTGCCTGGCTTCCAATTCCAATATTTAGCTTTTATTTATTTATTATTTATACAGTATTCTGCCCATATGTGTGCTTGCAGGCCAGAAGAGGGCACCAGATCTCATTACAGATGGTTGTGAGCCACCATGTAGTTGCTGGGGATTGAACTCAGGACCTTTGGAAGGGCAGCCAGTGATCTTAACCTCTGAGCCATCTCTCCAGCCCCAATTTTTAGTTACACACACACACACACACACACACACACACACACACACACACGCATACACACAGGGGTAGAAGAGAAGTCTTGGTGGTTAAGAGGATGCGCTGCTCTTGTAGAAGACCTGGGTTCAATACCCACCATGGACATGGCTCCAGTCATCCGCAGCTCTGGTTTTAGGAGAACTGTCCTATTTTCTTGTCTCCATAGGCACTGCACAAATGTACACACACAAACTGAAAACAAATAAATCCTTAAAAATATGTCTGCATGTGTGCCTGTGAGCGCATGCATGTGTGTGTGTATGTTTGCTTGCACACATGTGCATGCGCATTCACGTGTGTATCTTTCTGTGGGTGGGTGGGTATGCACATGTGAGTACGGATGCTCACAGGGGCCAGAATGGTGTCAGCTCCTGAAACTGGAGTTATAGGTGCTTGTGAGCTGCCTGATGTGGGTGCTATGAGTTGAACTCAGGTTATCTGAAAAAGCAGCTCATGCTCTTTGCTCCAGCTATGTTTAGTGTGTGTGTGTGTGTGTGTGTGTGTGTGTGTGTGTGTGTGTGTGTGTGTGTGTGCCTAATCCCAGCACTCAAGAGCAGAGGCAGTTTGAGGGAACCTGCACTTATTAGTAGTGGGGAAGTGTGTTTGTGCAGGACAGCCACAGTTTATGTGTGCAAGGTAGAGGACAACTTTTGGGAGTCGGTCCTGAGGCTTGAACTCAGGTCATTAGACTTGCCAGCAGGCACCTTTCCCAACTGAGTATTCCCACCATGCCCCTTATTACATCAATCAATCTCTCTCTCTCTCTCTCTCTCTCAGTGTGTGTGTGTGTGTGTGTGTGTGTGTGTGTGTGTGTGTGTGTACATATGCATGGAGGGGTGCATGTTGCCGCAACACATTGCAGAAGTCAGAGGACAGGGCTCAGGTTGGCTCTCTCCTTTTCCCATGTGCATCCTAGGGATAGAACTCAGGCCGTCAGGCTTGGTGGCAGGTGCCTTTGTCTTGTGACCATCTCACCAGTCCTAATTTGTTTTTCTGATATGGTTTCAGTGTGCAGCTCCATGTGGCCCAGAACTCACCATGTAGAGCAAGCTGACTTCCCCCTAGTGCTCTTTTCCAGTTTGTGCCTCCTGGTGTGGGCCCAGCGTTGAACTCAGCTGATAGGGCGTGGTGGCGAGCATTTTCCCTGGTAAGTCATCTTGTTGGCCTGGTGTTTGTTTCTTGGTGGTGGCCATTCTGCCTGGGGTAGTATGGAACCTTGAACTCTGGATCCTGCTGGCTCTACCTCTAATGTGCTGGAATTGTGGGCATGTACCACCTCACTTGGCTTGTGTGGTGCTGGGGACTGAACCCAGGGCTTTGTGCATGCCAGGCACGTGCTCTACCAACTGAGCCACAGACGCAGCCAACCCCCTTCCCCTTTGTGCGTTACCTTACCCCGTGCTGGCTTTCCTCACCTCTTCAGACTTTTTGCTCAGGTTCTGCAGACTCAGGTCGTTCTGAAGGCTGGGATTCAGGAAGCGTTCGTGTTCCACTTCCTTCTCGCTGGCCTCACATATCCAGGTGTTTCATCTCCCTTTACCAGTGATTTCCCTTTCTACTGCAGCCTATCTGGCTGTGGGGTGCCTCAGATGGCCAGGGCTCCACAGGATAATGGGGAGTACCCTGCCAATGGGGTAGATCTCCAAGGAGACAGGTTGGGACTTTACCTCAAGCATGCATTCTGCTTGGTGTGATGGAGGATGGGTGGGGAGGGGCTTCCAGGCAGGGGCATGCATCCTGTGGTCTTGCCTTGTCCCTGGTGGTACAGGGGCGGGGGGCCGGAAGTGACCTCAGTGAGACAGCCAGGTTTCTGTGCCCATCCCTGTAAAACAGGCACGACAGCAGGACCAACTGCATAGAGCTGGTAGGTCCATATTGTGGGACTTAATGTACATCTAGAGCCTAGAACTGTGAGTGTCCTCACTAAATATTAGCAGACATTAAAGCGGTGCAGGCTTATAGATCAAAGGAACCACCCCCAGGAAAGCAAGCCTATGCAGCCCTGTGTGGTGGTGCGCATCGGCGATTCCAACGTTCAGGGGGTAAAGGCAGAGGGATCAGAAGTTCGAAGTCACTCTCTGCTACAAAGGCAGTCCGATCTTCCCTCAGGCAGAGCAAGCAGAACTAATGCCACCTCAGGGAACAGGCCAGTAAAGACAGATGATGACGTTACTGGTTGCTAGGCAGATTAAGGTTTGATCAGGCTGATACCGTCTGTAGTTGGCAGGAAGGTTGGTTGGCTTCAGGGTCCCGAGCTGTCATTTCCGAACGAGACAGCAGAGTGCCAGGGTGGCCAGGGCGGCAGAAGGAAACCCTGCCTCAGAAACAAAGGAGCAATTGCTCAGTGGTTATGAGTGCTGGAATGCACATAGTACAGATACATGTAGGCAGACGAAACATCCATACACGTTAAAGATACGTTTTAAAACCCACAACAAACTTGGGAGGCACAGAGTGTGCAGGTTCAGGTGCTTTGGGGGCTAAGAAGCAACAGGGGACAAGCACCTGGGAGGCAAGGTTGAGTGTGGCTGTGTGGCACCGGCCTTGGGGACTTTAGTGCTTGTTTGTTTGTTTGCTTATTTATTTACTTTTGCAGTAGTGTGATTTGAACTTTACAGCTCCTTTTGGACTTTGAGACGGGGTCATCTAAGTTGCTCAATCACTTTGTCTGAACCCACGACCTCAAACTCACTGCAATCCTCCTGCCTCAACCTACCAAATGCTGGGTTGATAGATGTGAGCCTTAAGATGAGGTTGGGGGGTTTGTTTTGTTCTCTGAGACAGGGTCTCTTGTAATCTAGGCTGGCCTAGAACTCTTTACGTAGCTGGAGGATGACCTTGAACTCCTGATCCTCCAGCCTCCAACTCTCCAGGGCTGGGCTGGCTCACAGGTGCCACCACACCCGGATTGCACGGTGCTGGGGTAGAACCCAGGGCTTCTTGCATGCTAGGCAAACCCTCTGCCGACTGTGCCCCAGTCCCAGCCCCAAGATGAGGTCTCAGTCGCTCCAATTTCAAGGCTTCAGCGAAATTATGTAATGGAAATGCTTTCTTTACACAGCGTTAAGCATACAGCAGGCTTTCAATAAATGACGGACGATTCTGACCCATGCGGTCGCCATCCACTGGCATAAGGCTTGCTCACGGTCTGCAGTATACAAAAGCGACTTCTCCTCGGTGTCTGTCCGCGCGCCGGCTCCCGAGGGACCCAGGCATTCCGGCCTCCCGCCGCCCCCTACATGTGCGCACAAAGGCATCCATTCATGCCTGTGTACAAAGCGGCCCATTCACCCGGTCCCCTTGAACCAGCGGCTCCGGCCGTTTCCACAAGCCTCTCTATTGGCGCTTCCCGCTGGCCATCAGGCCCGGGCACCGCCCACGGCCGCGCACTCTCGGCCAGGTTCTTTTCCCACGCCTGGCACGCTTCGCCAACTTCTGATTGGCCCGGCGCACCAGCTGCTCTTTTTGATTGGGCAGCGCTGAGCCCCAGGGGCGGGGTCGGAGAGGGCCGCAGCGAGCGCTGATTGGTCTGTGATGCCCACCTGTGGGCGGGGCTGTCCCGCTCAGGCCCCGCCTCCTTCTCTGCCCAGGCCGAGGCCTCTGGACCGCCCAGGGCGCCGGTGAGTGTCCCGGGGCCCCCCAGTGGAGCACCCCAGGGGTTGGCCAGAGCCCGCCAGGCCTGGGGAGGCCGGAGCTGGTGGGCTGTAATGGGCGTCCTGGAGAGGGGTGTGCTGGGACACTCACTGTGGGTGCAAAGCCTAGGGTCGGGGGGGGGGGGGCGTTGCATTCACCCAGTCCGGGTTTCCAACGTGTGCCAGGCAGCCTGGGGTCATCTCTGAAGGAGTCATCCGGCATTTTCTGCAGAAGGGGAAACTGAGGCAGTGCTTGGGACGTTGCGTGATAGAATACCTGAGTCATGGTCTCCAGTTCCCAGCTCCCAGGACGACCGTGTCCGTTGTCAGAGGAGGAAAAAGCTGTGGGCCAGGCTTAGAGAGGGGTCCGGACAGGCAGGACCGGGGGCTGGGAAGGAAGTTTGCTTGGCTGTCCCAGTTTGTTTTGGTTTGACTTGGTTTAGTTAGGCTTTTTTTTTTTTTTTTTTTTTTTTTTTTTTTTTTTTTTTAGGCAGGTTCTGAGCTCACTGAGTAGATCAACCTGACCTCAGCTCCCAACCTTTCTGCCTGAGGCTTTCAGGTGCTGCGAGGACAGGAGTGCGCCACCAAGCCTAGCTAAGACGCGTTTGAACAACCTCGCAATGTACTCGGGCACTTTAAATTATAGCCCAAAATTCTCTCCCATATGGAAGAATTGATTTGAGGTAGTTTATGTGTGGGGAGGGAGAGAAAGGGGGGAGACTGGACCGAGGTGGGGAATGTGGGGACCTGATGTGTCTGGCCATGTGGCTTTTTGTTTTGTTTTTAATACAAAGTAGTAATCCGGAGTTCAAGACCACCCTCAGTTACAGGTGAGCCTGGGCTGCATAAGACCCCGTATCATAAAAACAACAAAAACAAATTGTTCTGTAAGTCAGAACTCTTAACACCTCTTCTAAGGACAAAACCATGAGCTTATTTATGGTAGACACGCCCACCCCATCTCCCCACGCCCCCGAGGCTGGCATAGCACTTTGACATCGTAGCTCAGGACTGGGATGTCCCACTTCTAGGCTTGGAGAAACTGAGGTTCGGAATAATCAACGATAGAGCACAGACCTAGCTCCTTTTCTACACACGGTTTTTGTCGATCTTATGAGCCTCAATTCCTGCCGAGGAAAGCAGAGAGCCAGAAGACTGAGGAGGGATTCAAACCCCAGACGCACGCTGTCTGGCTCTGTGCAGGCCCTTCACCTTTGCCCACCGCCGCCCACTTGGCAACAGGTTCTATCTCTGCAGGCTGCGGTGCCAGGCTCCGCCCCACCACCACTCCCCCCCAACCCCCCCCCCCAGCCCGGCAGGTGTCAGGTGACGTCAGGGCCCGGTCCCACCTCCCTGACGCGAGAGGCCCCACCCCTTGCTGGACCGCAGAGCCGGCCTCACCTGGGTGCTGGAGAGGATCTGGACTCGGAGGCCTCCCAT
The DNA here is from genome assembly GCF_903995435.1 of Acomys russatus. Lineage (NCBI taxonomy): Eukaryota > Metazoa > Chordata > Mammalia > Rodentia > Muridae > Acomys > Acomys russatus. Next base: position 4,467,662 of record NC_067143.1, on the reverse strand, counting down.
CTCTACGGCCAGGCGCCCAGGTAGCCTCAGGGTCTGCGGGATAGAGAAGCCATGCCACAGGGCACTGGGTCAGGAGGAGAGGGGTTAGGATCCATACTCCCGGAGCTTTGTGGGCCAGGTACCCCAAAACAGAGGGAGGAAGCTGTATGCCAGTGTCTGAGGGAGGAGGGCTGAGGTCTGAACTCCTGTGTCTGAGGTTGGGGGGGGTGGGGTCAGGGTCTGGACTCAGTGTCAAAAGAAGGCCGGCTAGGGCTTGGACTCATATGTCTGAGGAGGTCTGGACTTTTGTGCCCAAGGGAGGAGGGTTGGGGCTTGGACCCCTGAGTCTGAGGAAAAAAAGACTCGGTCAGGACCTCGGTAGGTTTGAGAGAGGAGGCTGGGATCAGGACCTCTGGGGTCTGAAGTAAGAGAGCTGGGGTCAGGCTCCCTGGGTCAGAGGGAGGAAGTTGGGCCTTGGACACCTGAGTCTGAGGGAGGACCCCTGGGTCTGAGGGAGGAGGCTGGGGCAGGATGGCATCTCATCCATAAGTTGAGGTCATAAGCTTGGTGCTGTCCCAGCCCCTGCCCAGGTGGGTGGGCGGGGCCCTGGCTGCTTTCCTTTTCCACACAGTTCTGTCTGCCACTCCCAGGTGCTCTCACCTGCCTAAGTGACACTAATGAGTCCTCGCAACACATTCCTGCTGCCTGAGGGAGGGGCGTGTGGCTGTGGCTCAGCCATTTGGGGCCAGGCCCTGGGCCCACCCTCTTGGCTTGGTCAACTCCTTGAACCCCACACCCTCACTTGTAACGCCAGCTGCAGTAAGACTCTAGGAATACTTTGTGTCCAGTGGCGACAGGGCTGGAGTGTGGGGGTCCTGGGCCTGGACTCTGGGTCTGAGGAGGTGGAGGCTGATCATCTAGCTCTTGTGGGGCGCAGTAGGACTGGCAGGTACAAAGCCACTAAACCCTTCCTGGTCAAAGGCTACCAGGCTGAAGAGGAAGCAGGTGGGTGGGGTGGGGTAAAGTCCCTGGGATGGGGCTCGGCTCTGGCTGTACCTTTACTACGCTGGAGGAGGGGGGTATGATCCTTGACCCTTTGGGGCTGACCATCTGTAGATCACGGGGGCCAAAGTGGCTGGGAACCAAGTCCTAGACACAGAACGTCTGCATGTGGGAGGGGCTCCCAAGATATGGGAGGACACCCCTGGAGCACTGAATATTTGGATGGATGTCCTCAAGAGGTGTGTTGGAGGTGGAGGTAGCCTGGTGCACAGAGGTGAAAGTGGATGGTGGGGATCCAGGTGTGTCCAGGTGTTCTCGGACCAGGCATGATGGTGATGAGGGTTGAGGTCAGCAGGGGCTGCTTCCTGCAGGAGAGACTGTTGTGGGGCATTTTCTGTACAATAGTGGACATTCCTGAAATTGCTGTTTCCTAGTCAGTGGCCCTGGGAAGGGACCCAGATACCCCGACTTCCTCCTGAAAGCTTCCTTAAAGAGTCTGAGACTTAGCTGGGTCCACACCCCAACCCCTGCTCAAAGGCGGGGCCTCAGTAACTCATGATGGGTCTCCAGAGCCCAGGATGTGAAAGGCCTCTGAGAATGCTGAGTGAATGAAGCCAGAGAGGATGGTGGGTGGGCGGTCATCCTGTAATCACGGGGTGGGCAGGACCACAGGTGCACAGAACTTGGTGACAAACATCAGATCTGTGCCCCACCCGGCCCCCACCTCAGTATATAAACTGTGGTGACAATCTTTATTGTCCTTGCTACCTCACCTCGTATCCACTTCTCATTGCAGCCCCAGCCACTACAGAGTGCTGCAGACCTAGGGACACATGCTGCCCCAGGGCCTTTGCCAGGCATCCTGGTAGTTCCCTCCTTAGATTCACTCCGGTCTTTATTTTGAAAATTGTATACTAGGGAAGGTTTCTCCAGTCAGTGCAGTTAAAAACGTAAACAGCCCCAGCCCCAGCCCCAGCCCCTGCCCCTGCCCCCCCTGCCCCAAACCCCAGCCCGCCCCAGCCCCTACCCCTGCCCCTGCCCCAGCCCCTGCCCCAGCCCCAGCCCCTGCCCCAGCCCCTACCCCTGCCCCAGCCCCTGCCCCAGCCCCAGCCCCAGCCCCTGCTCCTGCCCCTGCCCCAACCCCAGCCTCTGCCCCAGCCCCTACCCTGCCCCTACCCTGCCCCAGCCCCTGCCCCAGCTCCTACCCCTGCCCAGCCCCTGCCCAGCCCCTGCCCTGCCCCAGCCCCTGCCCCAGCCCCTGCCCCAGCCCCTACCCCTGCCCCAGCCCCTGCCCCAGCCCCTGCCCAGCCCCTGCCCCAGCCCCTGCCCCTGCCCAGCCCCTGCCCCAGCCCTTGCCCTGCCCAGCCCCTGCCCCTGCCCCAGCCCCTGCCCCAAGCCCCTACCCCTGCCCCAGCACCTACCCTGCCCCAGCCCCTGCCCCTTGCCCCAGCCCCTGCCCCTGCCCCAGCCCCTGCCCCAGCCCCTACCCCAGCCCAAGCCCTGCCCCTGCCCCAGCCCCTACCCCTGCCCCTGCCCCTGCCCCAGCCCCAGCCCCAGCCCAAGCCCAAGTCCCAGCATCACCCTCCAGCCCCAGCATCACCCTCCAGCCCCATCACCCTCCAGCCCCAGCATCACTCTTCCCTGCTCTACACCTCTGCAGCCATTTATCACCGTTTTAAACCATTTACGTGTTTATAACAACGTATCTTTTTATCTGTCTCCTGAGACTAGAATAGTACTGTCCAATATAAACAGAATGCAAGCCAAATGTGTATTTAAAAATTTATAGTAACCAAATTTGGGGGTGGGTGGGTGAGCATTGGAGAGACAGCTCAGTGGTTAAGAGCCTTGGCTGCTCTTCCAGAGAGCAGACTTCAAGTCTCAGCACCCACGTGGTGGCTCAGAACCATCTGTAACAACAGTTACAGGGGATCCATCGCCCTCTTCTGGCCTCCATGGGTAAGGCATGCATGTGGTGTAGACTTGCTTGCAGGCAAAACACCCTTACACAAAAAATAAACCTTTTTATTTTTATTTTTTTGAGTGGGGATGTGGAGACAGCTTAGTGTTTTGTAGCTGCACTTTGGTCCTCAGCATTCACAGCACATCACTCGGGTTCCAGGGAATTGATGCCATCTTCTGGCCTCTATGGGAACTTGCATTCATGGGGTACATATAAACTCACCTAAGCACATGCATGCACGCACACGCAGACACACACACACACACACACACAGAGAGAGAGAGAGAGAGAGAGAGAGAGAGAGGGAGGGAGAGAGAGAGAGAAGATATGTGCATGTGTGTGAGTGCAGGTGCCTAGGGAAGCTGGAAACACAGGGTCTCCTGTGCAGGTGCTGGAAACCAAACTCAGATCCTCTCAAAGAGCAGATCCTCCTTTCAACCGCTGAAACCTCTACCTGCCTCTGGCTCCCAAGCGCTGGGATTAACAGCATGGGCCACCATGCTTGGCTTACATGATTTTTTTTTTTTTTTTCCTCTTAAGTAAAGCTGAGCCAGGTGGCACGGTCCTGTGGTCGCATCTGCTCTAAGGCTGAAGCACGGTGATTGTAGGTTCAAGGCCAGATGAGCAATTTACCAAGACCTTGTTTTAAAATTAAGAAAAAAAAGAAAAAGAAAGAAAAAGCTGAAGGCCCATGGTAGCATGCACCTTTCACCTAAGCACTTGGAGGGAGAAGCCATTGGATCTCTGAGTTCGCCAGCCTGGTCTACAAATCGAGTCCAGGACAGCCAAGGCTACACCGAGAAACCCTGTCTCGAAAACCAAAACCGGGGGAGGGGGAGGGGATGCGCCTTAGTGGAACAGTGGTTCTCGAGTGTGCGAAGGGGTTTAAGCCCCAGTAAAGCCAAAGCAAAGAAACAAGAGAGGGGAAGGCAAACAGAAACACTTATAGGGGACAGTCCCAACTGATGTGTCCACTCTTCCCACAGACCATGGCTGCAATGACCCTGTCCGTGCCTGGGAGGAAGGTGGCCTCCAGGCCAGGCCCAGTGCCTGAGGCAGCCCAGCCCTTTCTGTTCGCGCCCCGGACGCCAAATGTGGGTGGCCCTGGAGGGCCACAGGTGGAGTGGACAGCGCGGCGCCTGGTGTGGGTGCCCTCAGAACTGCATGGCTTCGAGGCAGCAGCCTTGCGGGATGAAGGGGAGGAGGAGGCAGAAGTAGAGCTGGCGGAGAGTGGCCGGCGTCTGCGGCTTCCCAGGGACCAGATCCAGCGCATGAACCCACCCAAGTTCAGCAAGGCAGAGGACATGGCTGAGCTCACCTGCCTCAACGAGGCCTCGGTCCTGCACAACCTGCGAGAGCGCTACTACTCCGGTCTCATTTATGTGAGTGACGGTGTCCGGGTTGGGTGGCAGGTGTCATCAATCTGACCCGACCTGCGTTAGCAGGGACTGGTCTAAAGTATTTGCCCCGCATCCTGTGACTGTCCTCCAACTAGTACAAAATTTACAGTGTTTTTTTTTTTTTTTTTTTATGGAATCTGGGCAGGGGCTCTACCACTGAGCCACGCCCCCATCACCTCACTGGGGGATTCTAGGCAGGAGCTCTACCACTGAGCCACGCCCCAGGCCCTCACTAGGGGATTCTAGGCAGGGGCTCTACCACTGAGCCACGCCCCCATCACCTCACTGGGGGATTCTAGGCAGGGGCTCTACCACTGAGCCACACCCCAGCCCCTCACTGGGGGATTCTAGACCGGGGCTCTATTGCTGGGCTACCTCCTCAGCTTACTTTGTTTGTTTTGTTGTTGTTGTTTTCTGCCTTGAGATGGGATCTTTCTGGTTACTGAGGGCGGCCTCTAACTTGGGCTCCTGCTCAGAGTAGCTGGGATGACAGGCTTGCAACCTTAAGACTGGTACAACTCATCCCTTATTGGATGACTGGAGCCTGCCTCCACCCAGCTGGGGTGCCCTATAGGGAAGCACCCTTATCATTTTGTAATAATAAAGAGTTATAATTAATGGATACTAAGCAAACATGATTCATATTAACTCATTTTATTCTGTTTAGCAAGGCAGTGGCCATTACTAACCCTGTTTTACTAAAAGTCCAAGGGAAAGAAATAAAAGTAAAAACCATTGTATAACCAGGCATGGAGAAGAGGGGAAGATATTTAAAAGAAAAAGAAAAAGACTACATTATTTATTTATTTATTTATTTGGGGATGGCGGTATGAGGTCAGAGTACAACTTGCTGTATTGGTTCTCTTCTTCTACCCTGGGAGTCCTGGGCTTCAACCTCGGGTCATCAGGCTTGCTGGCAAGCATCTTTACTTGCTGAGCTATCTCACCACCTCCTTGCTGAAGGATCTTGACTTTGAGGCTAGCTGGGTGGTAGAGTGATATCCTCTTTCAAACCAACACAATGAAACAAAACAGTGTAATGGTGTTGATGATATACAGGTTGATTAAGGTGGTCTGTCAAGGCCTGTGATCCATTTTTTATGTCTGTATAGCACATGGGTGGGGTACTGCACACAGGAAGTTGTTTAGCACCAAAAGTGGCTCCACAGCCTGGCTCCACGTTAGAATCGTCTGGGGAGGTCTATAGATGCCTGCGTACTGTCTCACACCACTACCACCAACATGGAACTCTGGGGTGGGGGTGGAGGTGACGTGAGCATAAGTTTTTTTTTTTTTTTTCCTTTTAAATAAGCTTGTAGGGTGTGTCTCACGGACAGCCAAGGTGTGATTAACTCCATTTAAGAGAGGGCAAACAGGATTATAGAGTTTAACAAAGAATGTTACAGCTATAATGAAAAAAAAACTGAGAATGACTGGTAAATATTTATTAAGTACTCATGCTGTACTGGGCACTGTTCTGAGTGCCATTGCTGAGTTACTGGCTGGCTTCTTGGCTGGGGACTGTTGATGTCATCGACATTCCAGAATGTTAAGTGAGCTGGGCTCAGGGCCCGTGGCCACTGAGATCCGTGGAAGCCCAGCCAGCCCTGATAATAACCATTAGCTGCTAGGCTCCGTTCTGCGTTTTCCTCCCAGGGAACCCCACTCGCCCTAAACTATGCACAGCAGGCAGGGAGGTAGGGACCAACCTCTCCTCTCCCCTCCGTTTGGCCTAACATAGCTGAGCACAGCTATCGTACCAAACAGGTGCAGTGTTGCAGGATCTGATCCACGAGTTTCCAGTAAGCCACATGAGCTTGTGATGGGCTCTTAGCCGTATCAAGTGGGAGGCACAGTTCCCGTCCCCATTGATGGAGACAGTGAGACCCAGAGAGGTTGCTTGCTCAGGTCAACAGTAGGAAATTTGTCACACACACACACACACTCAATTCCTGTCTAATGCCCAATGCATAATATGTGTTTGCTGACTGACTGGTGACAGGGGGAGCAGGCGAAGGTGACATCTCTAGGGGCCTTGAGTTGGTAAGAGAACTGGTCTTTTCAGTGGGGTTATAGAGGTAGAAGAAACAGGGGTGCAGTCAGTGGCTGTGTAAGGAACTCTCTGTTCCATGTGACATGGGCCAGTATGTCACTGTTAGAGCCTTGCTAGGAAGAAGCTGCAGACCCCATTATCCAGTGCTGAACTTTGAGGCTTTTTTTCTACAGTATTGGGGATCAAACTCAGAACTTTGTCATGGTGAGCCACACCCCAGCCCCTCACCGGGGGATTCTAGGCAGGGGCTCTACCACTGAGCCATACCCCAGCCCCTCACCGGGGGATTCTAGGCAGGGGCTCTACCACTGAGCCACACCCCAGCCCCTCACCGGGGGATTCTAGGCAGGGGCTCTACCACTGAGCCACACCCCAGCCCCTCACCGGGGGATTCTAGGCAGGGGCTCTACCACTGAGCCACACCCACAGCCCCTCACTGAAAGATTCTAGGCAGGGGCTCTAACCACAAAACCACATCTTTGGATCTCTTTTTACTTTGAGACAAATTCTCACTAGGTTGCCTTGGGTAGCTTTTGATCCTCCTGCCTCAGTCTCCAGAGTAGCTATGATGGCAGGCCTGTGCTTTGCAGACCTGGCTGTCACTCAGCCTTTAAGGGGGAGGGGGGGGTGGTCAGTCCTTCCTGGTAGTTGCACACACCTGGGAACCCCAGCCCTCTGGCTTCCAACCCTCTATAGATAGTTAAAGCCCAGCCAGATCTGCCTCCTGGCAGGACTGTAACACGAGCATCCTAGCCTGCTGTTTGGAGAGGGAGGTGGGGCCACCTTGGCTGGCTGGCATCCATTCGCTCTTAATCCCTGGGCTTTTGTAAGGAGGCAGGCTGTCTCCTTCTTCCAGAGGAAGCCAGACATGGGACCGTCCTTGAATTGTGTGTGGGGGGTGTGGAATAGGCTTGTCTCCAGAGCCCTCTGGGCTAGGCAGCCCTTCCAGACCCTTCTAGGGACCCTATAGGAACTGAGGCCTCTTCCCTTTTTTTTCCTCTGGCCCTGTTGGCCAGCTCGGATTTCCATCCTGGGTGTTACCCAAGCTGTGTCTGGCCCGAGGGGCTGGCATGAGGAGTGGGCTCTGGCGCCAGCGGCCATGAGATACCCTCCCAGGGAATGTGGTCCAGCCACCCCACCCTGAGTCTTCTGAGAGCCCAGTGGGAGCAGCCTGGGAGACTAGGGAGACAGATACTAGGCAGACCAGTTCTTCCGCTTGTGGCCAGCTGCCCCGCCTCCTCTATGAGGAGGTGATACCGGGCAGCTTGGTGGCTCCACCCTGCTGCAGCCAGGTGGGAGACAGAGAACAGGCACTCACTAGAGAGCCAGCAGTGGCCGGCTGGCTATGAGTTGGAGAGCTCTTGGCTTGTGCAGCCGGCTGTCTCCCGCCAATTAGTTGGCTGTTTGGCTGACTTAGCTAAGGGACTAACTAGTCTTGGCTACCTAGCCATCTCTGTGGATGCTGAGTGTTTCCTGCAGACCTTGCCACCTTTGTGAACTCAACAGAATCTCAGGCTGGCAGCAGTCCTCCTGTTTCAGCCATCGGGTGCCCTCATCTCTTGTTTGTTTATTTGTTTTTTTTGAGACAGGGCGTCACGTAGCCCTGGCTAGTCTCAAATACCATATGCAGCCAGCTGAGATTTCTGCCTCCGCATCCTTAGTGCGTGGATGATGGGCCTGCACCCTGATGCCTGGCACATGGGGCGATGCCTGGTACTTGGGTGCTTGCGATCTGGGGTCTATGTGTGCCAGGCAAGCACTCTACCAACCGAGCTATGTCTCTAGCCTTCTATAGCTCAGGCTGGCCCAGAACTCACAGCAATTTTCCTGCTTCAGCTTCCGGAGTGGTGTGATTATAGTTGCACACTATTCTTTCCTCAGCTTCATTTTAGCCTTGAGGCTTTGACAGATGATCACATGTGTCCCTTCCATGTTCATCAGGGAGGCCAGAGGCCTGTGCCCCGAGGCTGCCTTCACTAGCCCCCTTTACCTCTGTGGTGACCCTTCACCCGTGGAAACTTCTATATAATTAGGGAAGGCTCATGTCTACTGTTAGCTTGGCAGGGTTAATAACATTCATGCTAGGTAAAGTGGCTCATGTTGGGAGACTGAGGCAGGAGGATTGCTGCAATCTTTTTCTTTCTTTCTTTCTTTCTTTCTTTCTTTCTTTCTTTCTATCTATCTTTCTTTCTTTCTTTCCTACATGTACACTGTTCTGCCTGAATGTGTGCCTACACACCAGAAGAGGGCAGCAGATCTCGTTATAGATGGTTATGAGCCACCATGTGGTTGCTGGGAATTGAACTCAGGACCTCTGGAAGAGCAGACAGTGCCCTTAACCCCTGATCTATCTCTCCAGTGCCAGGATTGATATGATTTCAAGACCAGGCTGGGCTAGAGAGTGAGACTTGCTTCAAACAAACACCAACAAACAGGGCCACAGAGATGGTTTAGCAGCTAAGAGCGCTTGCTCCTGCAGGGACCCCATCATCAGTCTCCAGCTCACAACCACCTGTGACTCCAGCCGAGGGATCCCATGGTCTCTTCTGGCCTCCATGGGTACTGCATGCATGTAGCACACAGACATATGCATCCAGGTATAGAGACACACCCACACTCTCAGGCCCGGGGAGGCAGAGGCAGGAGGATTCCAAGTTTCAGTCCAACCAAAGCTATGTAGTAAGACCTTTTTGTAAACCAAAATAAGCAAACCACCAACAGAACAAAATTTAACTTTATATTGTCAGGATGTAGATGTGCCTTATGCCTTGTACAGGTTTTCTCTTGGCATGTGCGGCCAACCCCAGCTGTACACCACAGCTCTGTCCTCACTGAGGGCAGCCACCTGACACACTCTTCTCTCCTGCCTGCCGTAGACCTACTCTGGCCTTTTCTGTGTGGTCATCAACCCATACAAGCAGCTGCCCATCTACACGGAGGCTATCGTGGAAATGTACCGGGGCAAGAAGCGCCACGAAGTGCCACCTCATGTGTATGCGGTGACCGAGGGCGCATACCGCAGCATGCTTCAGGGTGAGTGTCCTGTAGGGGGACCGGGCTGGACACTGGGTGCCGCTGGACACCAGACCCAGGCTTGAACAATGGGAGGTGGAGTGGGGTCCAGTTCTTACCATGCAGGCCTTAAGAAAAATCTGGAGGCTCAGTTATGGCACACATCTTTAATCCAAGCGCTCAGGAGGCAGAGGCAGGTGGAGCTCTGTGAGCCTGAGGCCAGCCAGCCTGGTCTACAGAGTGAGTTCCAGGACACCCAGGCCTACACAGAAATGCTATCTCAAAAAATAAAACAAAACAAAGTCTGCCTGTGTGTTTATGACAGTATTGTTTTGAAAGGTAATTGGTGCTGGTGTCAGTAGACATTTTCCGCAGAGATGGCGAGTGGCGAGGCACAACTGTTTCATAATAGACACTTGTGTCAGGTCATGAGGGATAATGGCTCGGGTTATTGGTCTCCTTCCTTGTTTTTAAATTTTTTAATTTTTAGCTTTTTTCACAATTATGCATATGTGTATGTGAACATGTGGGGGTATGTGCATGTGAGTGCAGTACCCGTGGGAACCAGAAGATGGCGTCAGATTCCCTGCAGCTGGAGTTACAAGTGGTTGTGTGAGATGCCTGATGTGGGTGGTAGGAATTGAACTCGGGTGTTGTTCCTGAGGCTATCCACTGACCTGGAAGTTGCCAGTTAAGCTAGACTAGCTGGCCTTTGAGGCCTTGGGACCCACCTGTGAGGCGTGCCTCACCAGGCCCAGCTTTTTGTGGAGGTGCTGGGCCTTGAACTCAGGTCCTCAGGATTGCTAGCCCTTTGTCAGGTAAGTAGAGCTGCAGCTCCCGTCTCTGATTTTCTGTTGTTAGTTTCTGATTAGCCCAAGGCAAACCACCTTGCCTTTGGTGTTCTTAGCAGTGTGAAGGCTTCTGAATGTGGTGTGTCTTGTGGTCAGTCCCCCAGGCCTTAGAAAGCAAGCGTCTGCTGTCATAGCGTGGCAGGGTCTGTAGGTCGGCCGTGGTGCCTGCCGGCTCGGTCAGGGACAACTGTCTCTAGGATAGCTGTCTCTTGGCTCTGTTATTTAACCTCATAATAGTCCTGTGGTGTAGTTTCTTCTATTAACACTAATTTCCCGAGGGGGAAACTGAGGCACAGAGCAGTGCGGTTATTGCCCATGGCCACACTGAAGGGTAGGTGCTGAGGTGTGACTTGAACCCAGTGTCCTGGCTACTGCCTCCTATTTTCATTTTCATTCTGTGCTGGGTATTGTGTTGGGCATTTTTGTTTTTGAGATGGTAGTCCAAGCTAGCCTGTAAGTCCTATGTAGTTAAGGATGGCTTCGAAATCCGGATTCTCCTGCCTCCACCTCCTGAGAGTTGGGGTGATAGGTATGGACCAGTATACTGTACCTGGTTCACGTGGTATTGAGAGTGGAGTGTAGGGCTTTATGCATGCTAGACGAGTGCCTGTGGGGGGGTGCTGGGTGCTGTGTCACCGTCGTCTCCATCCTAGGAGTCAAACTCAGGCCATTAAGCTTGGTGGCAGGTGCTTTTACCCACCAAGCCCTCTAACCTTGCTTTTTAAAAAAAGATTTATATAGCCGGGCGTGGTGGCACACGCCTTTAATCCCAGCACTTGGGAGGCAGAGGCAGGCAGATCGCTGGTGAGTTCGAGGCCAGCCTGGTCTACAAAGTGAGTCCAGGATGGCTAAGGCTACACAGAGAGACCCTGTCTCGAAAAACCAAAAAAAAAAAAAAAAAAAAAAAAAAAAAAAAGAAGATTTATATATATGTGTTGTTGTTATTATTATTATTATTTAAAAGATTTATATATGTATATGTATGTATATATGTATTATTATTATTTTGGTTTTTCAAGACAGTTTCTCTGTGTAGCCTTGGCTGTCCTGGACTCCTTTTGTAGATCAGGCTAGCTTCACACTCGCAGCGATCCTCCTGCCTCTGCCTCCCAAGTGCTGGGATTAACGGCCTATGCCACTATGCATGGCAAGACAAATATTTCATCTCTTTGGGAATGGGGTTTTGTCCTGCATGTATGTCTGTGCACCAGTTATTTGTCTGCTGAGACCAGAAGAGGGCATTGGACCCCCTGAACTGAAGTTGTAAGCTTCTACTGTTGAAAGCCATCCTGTGGGTGCTAGGAATTGAACCTGGGTCCTCTGCCATAGAGGGTCAGTGCTCTTAACCAGTGAACCATCTCTCTAGCCCATATCGAATGTGTTTTAAATGTTCCCAGACTCTTTTTTTGTTTGTTGGTTTTTTGTTTTTTTGAGACAGGGTTTCTCTGTGTAGCCTTGGCTGTCCTGGACTCGCTTTGTAGACCAGGCTGGCCTCGAACTCACAGCGATCCGCCTGTCTCTGCCTCCCGAGTGCTGGGGTTAAAGGTGTGCGCCACCACGCCTGGCTTTGCTCCCAGACTCTTAAGTGCAGCCTTGTTAGACAAGAAGCTGTGCTGAACCCATTTTTTGGAGAGGTAAGTCGGGGACAGAGCAGCTCAGAGACTAGCCCAGAGCTACAAGCCTGGCTCAGACCTGGCGCATGTCAGGGGGCGTGTCGCCGCGAGTTAGCTGGGTGCCCATGTGCTGTGTGTAACCTGACTAGCTGTACACAGCACCAGCACCCTCCTCCTTTATCTGTCTACCGAGTCTTCGTCCGTGGGAATATAGACTGTATGTGAGATTCATCAATAAGCTCCGTGTAGGCACAGACAGGGATGCTCACCCTGGAGTCACATTGAAGCCAGCTTATTGCCTTAAGGGTTTCCAGAGACCCATTATGCTGGCTGTGCCCTAAATGACACCTCCCTTGAGAAACACCAGAGGCTCCCCATCCTCCGGTCACTGCCTGCGGCCGCAGAGTCTCTGTCTTAGCTCTTATTCAGTGTTCCTTTCTCTGTTGATAACAGAGTGCAGTGGTGAGATGGGGGGCCAGGCCCAGTGTTCCTGTCAGAGTAGACGTCTTGTGTCTAAGCTAGACTTGTGGGGTACAGGACCCCCTTTCCAGTTATTTTTGCTATTGCTGTTGTTTTTGCTTTTTGAGACAGGGTTTCTCTGTGTAACAGCCCTGGCTGTCCTGGAACTCACTCTGTAGACCAGGCTGGCCTCAAACTCAGAGATCCACCTGCCTTTTCCTCCTGAGTGCTGGCATTAAAGACGTGTGCTACCACTGCCCAGCTCACTTTCCAATTCTTGCGTCTCCGATGCCCAGCCTGAGGTGGCGCACAGTAGGGGCTCAAATTGGAGTTGACAGGTGAATTGTGCTCTGTATACTTGGGGTTCTTTGTCTCCACCTTACTGTTGAGGAAATAAAGGCTCAGAGAGGGACAGCTGCTTGTGTAGGGTCACTCTGCAAGCGTCAGGATTTGCGCCCAGGAGGGCTGTGCTTTACAGGCCTGCCGTTCCCTCATGGTTCTGGAAAGGTTTTGAGATGTGAAGTTGCCAGGGGACTAGAGACCCTCTGGGTGACATGTCATTTCCTTCTATCCCCTCTAGATCGTGAGGACCAGTCCATTCTCTGCACGTGAGTTATCCTACAGGGCATCAGAGGCAGAGGCTCCCACGGAATGTGGCTCTGTGCCACTGGGAGGGGCCCATGGGCGTGGCTCTGGGAAAACTGGCAGAGTGCCAGTGGGCGTGGCTCTGCGGAAGTGTGTGGGGCAGGGGCTGCCTGGTCTCCCTGCCCACCTTTCCCCCTTGTTCCCCCCACAGAGGGGAGTCTGGAGCCGGGAAGACAGAGAACACCAAGAAGGTCATCCAGTACCTGGCTCACGTGGCATCGTCTCCAAAGGGCAGGAAGGAGCCTGGTGTCCCTGTAAGCCACGCCTCCTTGGGACACCCTAGACCTGTCACCAGCAGCTCCCCTTATCTTGGGCTGCACGCCAAGTACACAGTTGGTGCAGGACCTTTATGTCTGCCTGCGCTGCCCGAGCACCTACTGTGTGCTTGTCACGGGGCCAGAACAGAGCAGGTTGGAGATCCGAGGCCGGTCCTTAGCCTTGTTGCTCCTGTGCTTCATTGTGAGGCCTGATTTTAGGTGACTTATGTCTAGGTTTGGAGGGCTGTAGAGGTCTCTGAGCCCTCAGGGAGTGGCTACCAACAGTACTGACTGGAAACCCCAGCTGGGAGCAGAGGGGGTGGTATACAATCCCTGAGGTTCACTGCCCCACACCCCCATTTCCCTAGCCCCTCAGCCCCAGCTCTGCCCCCAAAGCCTCCAGTTCACCCACATGTCTGTCCATGTTCCATGTGCCGTGTCCTGGTTCGTGTGTCCTGTCCTGTGACTTCCTCAGGCCTCCGTCAGCATCATGTCCTATGTGAGTACCAGGGAGTCCCCTTGCTACCTCAGCATCACCCCAGTGCCACTTGGGGCCACCAGCCCACAGACATCTGGGTGTCAGTGTCCAAGGATGACATACCAGCCCCCAGGGACCCACAAGGCCACCGTTGGCAATTTTGCTGTGCACAGGCCAGGACCTCATGGCCATGGCCATCTGGCTTAGACAGACTGTGTTCATGAAGCAAGGTTTTTCACTGCTGCCGTGCAGCCCCACTGTGTTCAAGCAAGCTCATAAACGTCCTACATGCAACCAGACTCACCCACCGTTTTGGCAGCCTTGACATGTGTACGTGCCCAGGCCCCATACTGCCATTTAGCCCAGTCTTCCTGTGTGCAAAGACAGCGCTCCCACGTTATCTGTGCCAGCCCTAGTGCTGCACACATGCTCAGGCCTCGTGCTGGCATTTACTGCAGTTCTCCTGTACACATGTGGCCGCGCTCCCTGTCATTCATACGAGCTCTACTGTACCCTCATGCCTAGACCCCGTGCTGTCACTTTGTACAGTCCTACTATGTGAGTGTAGTTGCTCCTCCCCAATATTCATGTGCACAAACCAAGGGTCCCTACTGCCACTCATGGTGGCCTGACTGTGTGCACATGCCTGGGCCCCAGGCTGCTTTTGGTGCAGTCCTAGCATCTGCACAACATGGCTCCCACTGTTTTTCACTGAAGCCCTACTGTGTGCATGCGAGTAGGTCCCCACTGCCAGAGAAGCCATACTGTGTGCCCATCCCATTCCTGCTCTAGTTGTGCAGCCTGGGCCTATACTGCCTGCCATGTGTACAGAGAGAGAGGCCATAGATATTCTGACAGGATAACCCAGAATCCAAGCCCTTCCTCCCAAGAGGCTGGGGAAACCAGCACTCATCTGACCAAGCCACAGGACCCTTACTTTGCATATCATCTCTTTTGTTTCTTTTTTTTTTTTTTAAGATTTATTTATTTATGTATACAGCACTCTGCCTGCATATACACCTGCACACCAGAAGAGGGCACCAGATCTCATTATAGATGGTTGTGAGCCACCATGTGGTTGTTGGGAATTGAACTCAGGATCTTTGGAAGAGCGGCCAGTGCTCTTAACCTCTGAGCCATCTCTCCAGCCTCCCTCTTTGGTTTCTTTTATTTATTTATTTATTTATTTTCTGGGCTAGGCTTTTCCTTCATAGCCCAGGCTGGCCCTGACTTCACTCTATATAGCACATGCTGGTCTTGAACCTTTGTCAGTTCTCATATCTTCACATTCCCAAATGCTGGGGGATTATTGGTGTGAGCCGCCATGTCTGGCTGCATTTGTGGTTTTGTTCATTTGACAAAGCCACTAAGTGATGTAGACCTTTGAAGACACGGGGAGGCTGCCATTTATTGAGTTGGAAGTAAGCGCAGAGTAGGGATGCTGGCAGGAAATGGTCGTTTAGTGAATGCCCTGTGTGCCCACCAGAGTTTGAACCACTTTCCATGGGTAGTGTACATATATTATTCTCTTAACATGTTTCAGCAAGTGGTGTATGGCGACCTATGAGCTGCACCAACAGACATGCCAGCGAAGGGCGGTTGACAGTTTGGTGTGCGCCCTTGCAGACCTTTCTCCATACGTTTACTACCATGTGTGTCTGTGGAAATAATCATGTCGTTTGTGCTGTAGTTTCTAACCTACTTTGCTTTTTACTAATGGGAGCAGGACTCGTTCTGCAACATTTTTCCCCTTTGTTTGGTTGTTTCACTTCCATTCAACAATAGACCGCCGAGAACTTTCTCTATTCCTCTCACTATAAACATGGCAGGCAAGACTCTTCCACTCCCCCTCCCCACGCCCCCACAAAGCCCCCACCAGGAGAAGGCCAGCCTGACACCCCGGCCCTTGAGGCAGGCTCCTCCCCTTCTCACTGGTGCACCATCTCCCATGCCCTGCAGGGGGAGCTAGAGCGGCAGCTTCTTCAGGCCAACCCCATCCTGGAGGCCTTTGGCAATGCCAAGACGGTGAAAAATGACAACTCTTCCCGATTTGTGAGTGTGGGGACTGTGCATCTGGCAGTCTGGGAGACTGAGGACAGTAAGGAAGACGGGTGGAGGGAGGAGGCAGGGGTCTGGACCCCCGAGACTAAGGGAGGAGGTCCTACAGCGCTGAGGTGCTTCAGCAAAGTTGTCTAGACCTGAATTCCCTGCAGGTGGAGTGAGCGTCAGGTAAAAGAAGAGGTATGGATTTGGGGAGACCCTTTGACTTGAGTCTTGCACCATTTTTGCTCCAGGGCAAGTTCATCCGCATCAATTTTGACGTTGCTGGCTACATCGTGGGGGCAAACATCGAGACCTGTATCCTCTGACAGATCCTGGGAGGTCTGGGGTAGCAACCAGGGAGGACGACCCTCTAAGCCTTCACCCAGAGAAGATGCCCCTGGGTAGTCCTTCAGGAGACCCTATGGCGATGCTCAGGTGGCGGCCGCGCAGCCTTGTGAAGGCGTGGTGCCTCTGGACCTCAGGTCCTGCGGTTCTGATGTCCCACTCAGCCTGGGGCCAGGCTCTGGGCTGTGCTTTATGGGAGTGGGGGCACAGGGAGCGACAGGAGGGGTGTGGTCCAGGAAAGCCAAGTGCGCGTCCAGCGTGTTCTCTCCATGGGATTACGTAGGATGTGCTTAACTGTCTAAACAAGATGGCAACTGGCAGGGAAAAGTCCTCTAGGAAATCTCGGCAGAGCCTCGGGGCGCCATGTTGTTATGGGGCGAGGTAACCCCCTGCTGGCTGGATCTCAAACTCCCGCTCCTGAAGTGGTATAGACCACGTCGAGGAGCACACAGTAAAGGCTTACCTGCCATCCCAGCACCAAGAGGCAGGGAGTTGAGGAGATGGCTCTCCAAGTGGGTCCTGGGGTCTGAACTCAATCTTCAGGCTTAGTGGCAAGCACCTTTGCCCACTGAGCCACAATGCAGTCTCCCATTGATTTAAGTTTATTTTTAGTGTTATTCTGTATGTGTGGGGGCGGAGGGGGTTGCCTGTATGTATGTCTGTGGACCATGTCTCCGTTTCTGGCAAAGGCCAGAAAAGGGCACTGGATTTCCTGCAACAGAGTTACAGGTGGTTGTGAGCTGCAATGTGGGTTCTGGGAACTGAATCCTGGTCCTCTGTTTAAGAACAGTCTGTGGTGCACACCTTTAATCCCAGCACTCAGAAAGCAGAGGCAGGTGGACCTCTGTGAGTTCTAGGCCAACCTGGTCTATAGAGTTGAGGCTACACAGAGAAAACAGCCTGTGTTCTTAACCACTGATCCATCCTTCCAGCCCCGCATTATATTTATTTTAATTCATTGAACTTTGAGACAGAGTCTCACACTATAGTTCATGCTGGTCAGGAATTCATTATGTAGTCCAGGCTGATCTGTATCCCAAAAACCGAGCTCGCAGGCAGCAGGCTCCTTGACCTCCCACCCCACCCAGATCTGCTGGAAAAGTCCCGGGCCATCAGGCAGGCCAAGGACGAGTGCAGCTTCCATATCTTCTACCAGCTGCTAGGGGGCGCTGGGGAGCAGCTAAAAGGTCAGTGTCCCCAGAGCAGAGTCACTGTGCCCTGTGGTGTGGGGGAACAATGCGGGCTGCGCAACTCTGGGCTCCTGCAGTGGATTCTGGGTGCTGGCCTGCCAGCCTTCCACCCTCTGCTTTCAGCTGGCTTGCTCTGCTGCCTGCCTCATCTGTCTGCGCCCTGTTCCTCCTGACCTTGTGGTGACTTTGCCTCGCTGTGGCCTCTCCAACTCCATGCTTCCTGTATGCTGCTGGGCGGGCAGGCTGCCGTCTGTGCGGTCCTGCCAGCACAAGGCCACGCCAGGAGTGGTCCCTCGCTTGTCTTCTTTGCTTTTTGAGACAAGATCTTGCTATGTAGCCCAGGCTGGTCTGGAACTCGCAGCTAGAATGACAGCGATCCACTGTGCGCCTGACTTTGTAGCTCCCCTGCCTTGTGTCCACAGCCTTCCCCCCCCCCCTCCTGGTCCCCGTGTTATTCCCGACACCCGCTTCCAACTCTATGGCTTCTGGCAGCACACGTGTCCCCAGGTGCTGCCTCTGCCATCTTGGTCACCAGACTGGGGACTACGGAAGAGCCAATCAGTCTGCCTGTCCCAGGCACATCAGCCACCACTGTGACCGATCCCCAGACCCGGTCACGGCAGCCTGACGGCAGCACGTGACTTCACGTCCCTGACTCCTGTCCTTCCCACAGCTGACCTCCTTCTGGAACCCTGTTCCCACTACCGCTTCCTGACCAACGGGCCCGCCTCAGCCCCGGGCCAGGAGCGGGAGCTGTTCCAGGACACGCTGGAGTCCCTGCGCGTGCTGGGCTTCCTTCCCGAGGAGATCACCGGTGAGTGAGCCTGAGCCACCCAGCACCTAGCCATCCCTGCTCTGCAGATGTGTTCACGCATCTATTTTTATTTTAGTGTGTCTGCGTGCGTGTGAACATTCAGTGTGTGCTGGTGGGCATGTGTGTGCACGTGCATGTGTGAATGCACGTATGGAGGCCAGAGTCGACCTTGAATGTTGTTCTCTGGGAACTGAGCATCTACCTCAAAGACTTTTGTTCATTTGATTTTAAAGTTTAATTCTATTTATTATTTTTTAAAGTATTTTAACTAGGTGTGGTGGTGCATGTCTTCAGTCAAGGTGGATCTTGAGCTCAAGGCCAGCCTTATCTGCATAGCCAGCTAGGGCTATAATTTTTATTAAATTTGTATTTATTTGTGTGCAGGGAATATATAGGCACACACATGCCACAGCATGCGTGTGAAAGTCAATGGACAGCTTGAGGGAGTCTGTTTTCCATTATGTAGGTCTTAGGGATATAATTCAACTTAGGTCATTAGACTTGGCAGCAAATTTACCAACTGAGCCACATTGCCAGCTCATAGCTATTATGAATGTGTGTGTGTTTGTGCCTGTGTGTTGTGTGTATGTCAGCATGTGTGTACATTTGTGTATAAGTATGTTTGTGAGTTGTGTGAATGTGTGTGAGCATTTATGTGAAAGTGGAAGTGTGCTTGAAAGTAAGTATGTGAGTGTGCAAGTGCAAGTATGTGTGAGAGTGGACGTGTGCTGCGTGCATGTGCAAGTGTATTGGGGTGTGTGGATGCAGGTGTCTATGTGAGAGTGGAAGTGTGTTTGAAAGTAAGTGTGTGAGTGTGCAAGTGTGTGTGAGAGAGAAAGAATGTGAATGAGTGTGTGTGTCTGAGTATGTGTGTTGGTCAGAGGATAGCTTGTAGGTGTCAATTCTGTTGCCACTGTTAGTTGCGGGGCTGACCTCAGGCCATCGTGCGTATGTGATAAGCACATTTACCAACTGAGCCATCTTCACTTCTTTTTGAACTGATCCACTGATCCTAGGCTTCTGCTGTTTAAGTATTTATTGTGCATCTGCTGTGTATGAGAGTCTGGAGCTCTTCTGGGCAGGAGGGGAGCTGAGGAAGTGAGGTCAACCAGCCATAAAAGTGACAGGACCCACTAGAACATGGTCAGAGTATTGGGGAGGGAGGACAGAGCAGGAAACCAGGAGGTTGGAGTTGGGGGTACAGTTCCACACAGGAGGTCAGGCAAGGGCTGGAGAAGGAGTGTTTGGACAGAGGCCTGAGGTGAGAACAATAGGAAGAGCATTCTGGGATGGCCTGTGCGAAGGCCCCAGACCAGGGAAGCTGGTGAACTGGAGAGATTGACGCTTCAGTGGTGAGTTGGGTCATCTTTGAATTTCATTCGACACTTTATATTGAGATAGTAACTCTTGGGGACAGACAGGAAAGGAAAGGTTATGGTTTAACAGTGATGTGTGTCAAGGTGACAAGGGATGGAGAGTCCTGGTTAATTTTTTATTGTCAACTTGACACAACTTTGACCCACCTTGGAAGAGGGATCTCAACTGAAGATCTGTGTGATCGGATTGGCCTGTGCATGTCTGTAGGGGGTTGTCTTGACTGATAGTTAATGTAAGAAGGCCCAGCCCACTGTGGGTGGCACTGTTCCTAAGCAAGTGGTCCTGAGCTGTGTGAGAAAGCAGGCTGGGCATAAGCTGGAGGGCCAAGCAGTAAGCAGCATCATCCACGGCTTCTGCTTCATTTCCTGCTTGAGTTCCTGTGCTTGGCTGCGTTATGGGTTCTTCTTTCTACACTCTTCTCCACCCCGTTCCTCCCTCCCTTACAACACCCTAACACTACACAGGAGAGGAAAAAAGGATAGAGGGGAAAGTCAGGGGTTGGAAAGGGGGCATCGTTATTGTTGGACGGCTTCCTGCTGACTAGGGGTGTCCTCGGGGCAAATTTGGTCTTTGCTGTCAGAATTTCTAATTTCTTCTTGCTGTTTCTTTGTTATGAACAACCACTTAACAACAACAACCCACCCTGTTTCTTGGGGCCCTAGCATTTATATACCCTCTGAAAATTATCAGATACACAGCGCACAGTGGCAGAAATTATCTGTAGCCAGCAAAACCACGCCTCTGCCAGAATGCAGGGCAAGTCATAGTCAGCTGCTGCGTAGCAGCCCCGTATCACAAACCTAGATGAAAACAAACACACATTTTATAGTATTTCTATGTTTTTTAAAATTTATTTTTATGTATATGAGTGCTCTATCTACATGTATAACTGCATGCCAAAAGAGGGGATTAGAGAGTATAGATGGCTGTGAGCCACCATGTGGCTGCTGGGAATTGAACTCAGAACCTCTGGAAGAGCAGACAGTGCTCTTAACCGCTGAGCCATCTCTCCAACCCCTATTTCTATGTTTTTAAAAGGGACCAAATTTCCAAAGGTCTCACAACGGGTTCCCACTCTCGCATCCCTCAGTGATGACTGTGTCCTGGAAGTGTAGCTGGAGTGAACTGCTCTGCTTCTGGTCAGAAGGTTTTATCACAGCCACAGAACCAGAAGCTGACGCAGGGTCTCTCAGGGCCCAGGCCGCCCATAACCTCCCTGTGTAGCAGAGGATGACTTGAACTTCTAACTCCTGCTTCTGCCTCCCGAGGGCTGGGATGACAGGTGTGCACCAACGTGCCTGGTGTATGTGGTGCTGGGGATGGAACGCAGGACCTCATACAGGTGCTCTGCCAACTGAGCTGCGTTTACAACCCTTTACATTGCATTATTAAGAATAAGTAGGGGCTGGAGAGATGGCTCAGAGGCTAACAGCACTGACTGCTCCTCCAAATGTTCTGAGTTCAATTCCCAGCAACCACATGGTGGCTCACAGCCATCTGTAATGAGATCTGGTGTTCTCTCCTGGTCTGCAGGTTTACATGCAGACAGAGCACTGTATACATAATAATAAATGAATACATCTAAAAAAGAATAAGTAACTATTTAAAATGAAATAAATTAGCTGGGCATGGTGGCGCACACCTTTAATCCCAGCCCTCAGGAGGCAGGGGCATGGGGATCGCTGTGAGTTCAAGGCCAGCCTGCTCTACAAAGTGAGCCCAAGACAGACAGGACTACACAGAAACACTCTGTCTTGAAAAATCAAAAAGAAAGAAAGAAAGAAACAAATTATAACATAAAATTGTTATTAGGTTTATATGTTTCAGAAAGAGTCTCATACTGTGGCCCAGGCTGGCCAGGAACTCGCTATGTCGCTAAGGCAGACCTCAGACTTAAAGCAGTTCTCCTGTCTCTGCCTCCGAAGCATTTTTGCTGGCAGGCACTGGCCCCTTTATCCAGCTAGACCACAGTGTCTTTTGAGAGGTTGTAATGTCTTCCCTTTTTGGATGGACTGGGCTCTGAGGGGGGGACGGAGACCCACCTCACAGTCTGATTCTCTTTAGGAACTCATGTTGGCTTCAGGGCCCGATCTAGAGTGTTGAGCACTTGACAGTACCCCCACCTCTACACCTACCCCCACGGCCAGATTTCCTAACTGTGGCTTCACTGCTAGTCCACCCCTCCAGGCAACTGCAAACAAGTTCAGAACCTGTCCATGGTCAGCCCAGCCTCTTGATACCAGATGGCCCATGTGTCCCTCCTGCTGGTGGCCGGCTGTGTAGCAGGTCCAGTGGCAGATGGAGGTTTCCTATTTTGCAAACAATTTTTCAGAGTTTCAGTGTCCTCACAGCCTGAGCTGGGGTCACCACAGCTTCAGTTACACCTTACAGAGACAGGACCTCGCGTGGCCGTCATCATCCTGAGACCGCACAGCCTGGCCCTGGAGTCCCACTGTCCTCCCATACACGGTTAACCTAATCCATGACTTGATTTTGGTGCTGGGATTTGAATGCTGGGCAAGTGCACTACCACCGAGCCACACCCACAGCCCCTCACTGGGAGATTCTGGCCAAGGGCTCTCCTCCTTAGCCATACCCTAATCTTGTTGGTTTTAGCTGCCGAGGAGCCCTCTCACCACCATCCACAAGGTGGCGCCAGTTCCCCAGCTCTGCGCCTGAGTGCCTTCCTTCCTCCTAGGAAGTTTGCATATTTTTGTTGGGGTGGCAGACAGGTGGGATCATGCGGCAGTCAAAGATGAGACAGGAGGTCAGGGTGTCCTGCCTAGGCCCCACGTCCCTTCAGGAGAGGACAGAGTGGTGGTGGACCCGGTAACTCACTGCCAGAGATGCCGATGGACTCACCCGATGGCTGCCTGGGCCACACAGCATTTGGGGCCTCTGTGCATCTCTCTCCACACCTCGTAACTTTCCCTGCCAACCCTTGGCACTGCGAATGCCAGCCTGGGAAACGGAACCATTAGCAGACACAGGGGACCCGATAGTCTCTCCTGTGAGCGGGGCTCTTGAACTCATGGCAATCCTCCTGCCTCAGCCTTCCAATTTTCAGAGCTATAGATATGGGCCACCGTACCCAGCTGCGTTTCATTTGGAGGTGGTCCTTGGGGTCCTGATCATGGGGCCTATCCCCTGAGAATGTGTCCCGGGGTCAGAGTGACACACACTGCTGTGAATTATTCAGTTTTATTTATGTAAACCACGTTGGATGGAGCAGCCGCAAAGAACCACACTGTGCTTATGTCACAGAGGGGGACATCAGGGCCCCTCAGCTGTCACCCCCAGCTCAGCTGAGCCTGGTCCCAGAAGCACTCCATTTTTGCCAGTCTTGCAGACAGATTCCCGCAGAATTGGTCCTGAGAGGCCCTCACAGAGAGTGGCGCTGCCACCACACCCGGCTCCAGATCATTTTTTTATCTTAGATTTATTTATTTTGTGTGTGTGTATGGTTGCTTTGCCTGCATGTATCCCTCTGCACCGTGTGTGTGCCGTGCCCAAGGGTGCCGGTTCCTGCATGTATCCCTGTGCACCGTGTGTGTGCCGTGCCCAAGGGTGCCGGTTCCTGCATGTATCCCTGTATACCATGTGTGTGTCATGCCCAAGGGTGCCGGTTCCTGCATGTATCCCTGTGCACCGTGTGTGTGCCGTGCCCAAGGGTGCCGGTTCCTGCATGTATCCCTGTATACCGTGTGTGTGCTGTGCCCAAGGGTGCAAGTTCCCCTGGCACTGGAGGGGTAGTGAGATTTGAACCCGGGTCATCTGGGAGGGTGGCAGCCAGTGCTCATAACCAGGAAGCCACCTCTCCTGCCTCACACAAACCCAGCGAATTCTACGCTTCAATACTTGGATTCTGTTTAACCACCTGCTATTCTGTTTTGTTCCTTTTCACATTTGTTTATCCAGTACTTCTGAAGGCATGTATGTTTGCCTGGAGGTGGGTGGTTCTCTCTTTCCATGCCGTAGGTCCTGGGAATTGAACTCAGGTAATTAGGCTTGGTGGCAAGACCCTTCGTCAGCCGCACCATCTCATCAACCCTGGATTGCTTTTTGTTGTTGAGACAGAGTATGTAGTCCAGGCTGGCCTTAAACTCCTCCTAATCCTCCTGCCTCCACCTCCCAAGTGCCGGGAGGACAAGCATGCACCATGACACTGTGTGTGTGTATGTGTGTGTGTGTGTGTGTGTGTGCAGGTACTTACCTGCATTCCAGATTGCTCTATGGTGCATAGAAAAGCTCAAACAGCTCCAGATGGAATCCTGCCTCTGCCAGCTTATGAATTGAGTGATCTTGAGTTTGTGTGTTACATGCCTCAGTTTCCCCATCTGTCAAATTGGGATCAAAGGTAGCGAGATCCACAACCTAGAGCTGTTTTGGAAGGTCAGGTGCTTGGAATGGATGTGGTTCCAGGAAGAGGAAATAATCTGTGTCTGTTGACTGGGTAAACATTGGAAACTGAACAGCTAGATGTGGGGATCTTTAATGTTGCCGTGGAGACAACTGACACAAACACAGCTGTCGTGGCCCATCGTTGACCCCAGTGCCAGCGCCCTCACAGGACAGAATGTCTCAGTAAGGGTGACGAGGTTTGATAGGACGCTGAGTAAAGCCAGGAGCAGGGGCTGCTCTTTCTCTTTTTAAAAAGACTTATTTATTTTATGTATGAGTGCACTGTCTTCATGCGCACCGGAACAGGCACCAGATCTCATTATAGCTGCCTGTGAGCCACCATGTGGTTGCTGGGAATTGAACTCAGGATCTCTAGGAAGATCAGCCAGTGCTCTTAACCGCTGAGCCATCTCTCCAGCCCATGGGGCTGTTCTTTCAGAGGGCCTGGGTTTGATTCCCAGCCATGCACGTAGAGTTCCAGGGGGATTCAGCGCCCTCTTCTGGCCTCTGTGGGCAGTCTATGCACATGCCGCACAGACATGCAGGAAAAACACCCATACACATAAAAGTAAATGTAAAGGGAGGAAATTAGCAACAGTTCCCCAGGTCACATCGTGGCTGTGCCCGCCTCTCCTTGCAAAACACTCCTGTGATCTTGCCTGTGATCTTGGTGATAAAATTCCCAGTGGCTGAGCTGTTCCTGTGCAGTGCTCCAGGTGTCCTCCAGGGGGCAGCACGACCTCGGTCCTCCAAGCACCTAGCGTTCCTAATGGAAACAGAACAGTGGCTGTTGACAGAGGAGGCCTTTGCAAAATCAAATTTACTTTCTCCCTAGATCTATTTCTAACTCCAAACCCAACTGTGTCAGAAATCTCTCAGGTCTCTAGCTGGATACCTTACCAAAAAACTGAGAGGTGGGAGCTAGCGCTGGGGCCCAGTACGCAGAGCCTGTCATGCGTGGAGTCCTGGGTCCTGTCACCAGAACTGGTGAGCCAGGCATGGCGGTAAAGTCTTGTCATCCCAACGCTAGGAAAAGGGAGGCAGGAAGATCAGGGGGTCAGCCGGGCACACGCCTTTAATCCTAGCACTCGGGAGGCAGAGGCAGGCAGATCGATGTGAGTTCAAGGTCAGCCTGGTCTGCAAAGTGAGTCCAGGACAGCCAAGGCTACACAGAGAAACCCTGTCTCAAAAAAAAAAAACCAAAAATAAATAAATAAATAAATCAGGGCTGGAGAGATGGTTCAGCGGTTAAAAGCACTGACTGCTCTTCCAGAGGTCCTGAGTTCAATTCCCAGCAACCACATGGTGGCTCACAACCATCTATAATGTGATCTGATATCCTCCTCTGGCCTGCAGGTGTACATGCAGGCAGTGCTCTGTATACATAATAAATAAATAAATAAATCTTTTAAAAATAAATAAATAAATAAATAAATAAATCAGGGGGTCAAGGCCACCCTCAGCTATATAGAAAGGTACACGCTAGACTGGGATATGTGAGACCTGTCTCAAACACTCAATAAAACAAAACCCCCTAGGAAATAGGAATTGGGATAAGATTATATTTACTTAAAGGACAGAAGAATTGTTCCTTCCATGCTGCCAGGAAGTGGGCCAGCAAGAGGACTTGGGGAGGGGAGGGGCTTGCTCCGAGTCTCAAGCCTGAGTTCAGTTCCTAAAAATCTATAGCGTGCAAGGAGAGAACCAGCTCCTGTAAGTTGTCCTCCAACCTCCACATATGTGCTATTGTGCACACACTGCTCATGCACACAATACATACATACATGCAAAAAGAGCCTGCGTGGTGGCACATACCCTTAATCCCAGCACGCAGGAGACAGAGGCAGGCAGGACTCAGAGTTTGAGGCCAGTGCGGTCTACCCTGGGAGTTCCAGGTCAGCTCGAGCTAACTAGTGAGACGCTGCCTTAACTCCTACCTTTGATAGAGGCAGAGAGACAGAGACCACCAGCCAGGAAACACGGATATGTAGATCAAACCATGGGGTGACTTAGCACAGCTTTCTGGGGGCAGGGTCCCCTCCAGTTGCCAGAGTTCAGGGTATTCAGCACTAGCAGGGAATTTTCTAGAGAAATCTTAGCTCTTTGGGGTGAGTTCTTTCAGGGTCCTCAACTAAAGCCACTCATAGAGCAAAGGAGAGTGACCTGGCCCCAAGAACAGCCAGCCCAAGTCAAAGCAAGATGCGCATCTGTGTCACTTCAGGCTAGTGTCTTTTCTGGGGTTCATTTGCTTGGTTCCCCATCTTGGGATTTTTTTGTTTGTTTGTTTGGTTTGGGTTTTGGTTTTTGAGACAGGGTTTCTCTGTGTAGCCTTGCCTGTCCTGCACTCACTTTGTAGACCAGGCTGGCCTCGAACTCGTAGCGATCCGACTGCCTCTGCCTCCCGAGTGCTGGGATTAAAGGTGTGTGCCACCACGCCCAGCCCATTTTGGGATTTAAAAAAGAGTCATTTGTGTGTGTGTATGTGTGTATGTGTGATGCGCATGTGACTTGGTACCTGTGAAGGCCAGGAGGGGGTGTAAGATCCCCTGGGGCTGGAGTCACAGGTGGTTGTGAGCTGTCTGTCATGGGTACTTGGAACAGAACTTGGGTCCTTTGGAAGAGCAGCAAGTGCTCTTAACCACAGAGCAGTTCTTGCTTCGTAAACTGCCCCCAGCACTGTGCTGGGGCAAAGAGGCTTTAGTGACCAACTTGGAAAACAGCATGCAAGACTCACTTCACTGTGGCATGGACTTTACTGCTGTTGGCCACATGCTCTGCGTATGGGAACCAGCAATGGGGATGAGGAGCTGGCTTAGTGGGAGAAACACCTGCTGCCAAGTGTGGGGCCCTGAGTTCCAATCCCTAACAGTCACGTGGAGAGTTGAGCATGGGGCTGGTAAGCCTGATGACCTTATTGTTTGAAGTAGGCTCTCTCCTTGAACCTGGAGCTTGGCAGTTTGTCTAGGCTGGCTGGCCACTGGGCTTCAGTGATCCTCCTGTCCAGGTCTCCTCAGTGCTGGGGTCACCACTGCACCCAGCGAGGAATCGAACTCGGGTCCTCATGCTTGCAGAGAGAGGGCTTTACTGACAGAACCATCTCCCCAGCCCAACGTCTGGTTCATTTTGAGTCCCTTTTATATCATGTCTCTGTTCAAAGCTTGAAAACAGAAAGCTGAGTGTATTGACTCTGTCGCATTTTTTAAGGTCTCTGGGGGTCGGAACACAACTTTGGGGTTTCTTGTTGCGTGATGGTACCTGAACTCCCAACCCCATGTGACCTTCCGTTTTGCCCCACAGCCATGCTGCGCACCGTCTCAGCTGTCCTCCAGTTTGGCAACATTGTCCTGAGGAAGGAGCGCAACACCGACCAAGCCACTATGCCTGACAACACAGGTACTGCCCGAGCCGGTGTCCTCTGCAAGGCGCCTGCCAGATCTCCCCTCCCGCCCCTCACCCCCACCAGGAGGGTTCTGACTCCTGCCTCTGCCTCTCAATGCTGAGACTGCAGACTGTGCCACCCACACCCAGGCTCACCCCCCCTTGTTTCACTAATTCTCTCCCCCCGCCACCACCCCCGTCTGGGACGGGGTCATATGTAGCTCAGGACGGCTTTGAACTCCAGATCCTCTTGTATCTACTTTTTTTTTCTCTTTTCTTTTTTCTTTTTTCAAGACAGGGTTTCTCTGTGTAGCCTTGGCTGTCCTGAACTCACATTGTAGACCAGGCTGGCCTTGAACTCACAGGGGTCCATTTGTCTCTGCCTCTGGAGTGCTGGGATTAAAGGCATGCGCCACCACGCCCTGCTGCCCTGCCTCTTTTTATTTTTGTTTTTTGTTTTTGTTTTAAATATGGAACACATCACGAATTTGTGTGTCATCCTTGTGCAGGGGCCATGCTAATCTTCTCTGTATCGTTCCAATTTTAGTATGTGTGCTGTGGAAGCGAGCACTTGTGTTTTGTTTTTTGAGGCAGGGTTCCTCTGTGTATCCTTGGCTGACCTGGAACTCACTTTGTAGACCAGGCTGGCCTTGAACTCACTGAGATCTGAGTCCTGAGTGTTGATGCTAAAGGCATGTGCCACCACACCCAACTTTTTGGTTAAGTTTTGTGAGAGAGGATGTCACTCTACCCGAGGTTGACTTTGAACTCTCAGCCAGTCTCCTGCCTCAGCCTCCCAAGTGCTAGGATTTGGCTGTCAAGGAAGGAAAGACAATTGCCCACAGTCAGATTCAGACTCCTGAGATGTGTGCATCCTGGGGGTCTCCCCTGGGTTTTCCCTACCCTGTGCCTGTGTAGCTAGAAATCTAGACAGAAATAGAGTGGGCTGGCTCCCCCTGGACATCTGACGCTCTCTGTCCTGGTTATAAAAGCCCTCCAGTTCACAGCACAGCACAGCTATGAAAATCTGGGGAAGTGGAGCACGCCTCTCCACCCCGCCGGCCCTGCAGTGCCTGCATATGGCCACTGGGGGTGCTATTCACTGGTACTGTCCTGCGCTGGCACACCTGTTTGCTTTGTTTAATTGGGGGGCAGACATTACAAGCCTTTCATGGTTCCTCTGTGTAGCCCTGACTGTCCTGGAACTCACTCTGTAGACCAAACTGGCCTCAAACTCAGAGATCTGTCTGCCTCTGTCTCTCAAGTGCCATGACTAAAGGGGTGCGCCGCCGCTGCCCCACTACAAGACTTTCTGAAACCTGCTGCCCTCTCCCCAAATGCCTCTAGAAATAGCTTTATGTGTTAACTAGAACCCTAATGTTGGGGGAGTTGGGTTCAGACAGGATTTCCCGTAGTGTAAATTGGCCACCAACTGCTTTGAGAATGACCTTGAATTCCTAACCCTTATGTTGAAAATGTTCAGGTACTGGGCTGCCAGGTGTGTGCCACCATGTTGGACTCTGGTGCCTTCTTAATGTATTTCTTTCTAGGCTTCTCTTTTTCCTTCGAGTAAGCCTTCTCTCAGAGGAGCTGACGGCTGCCTGGAAACATGGCTCGATTCAGGGTTTAATTCAGAGTAGAAAGGGAAACGCGCCTCCCACGCAGCCTTGCCGTGCTCCACCACAAACATCCATCTATTCAGCGTCTTAGTGTAGAGGTGCTTTTTATGCCAGTCACTCTTGTTGAAAATATGTATGACTCCAGTCCCGGTGGCACAGGCCTGTCAACCAGTGCTCAGTTAGCTCAGGATGCTCCTACAGGGCAGGCGTGTGTGTGTGTGTGTGTGTGTGTGTGTGTGTGTGTGTGTGTGTGTGTTTGGGGGAGCGGGCTGCCCCCACCTCCAGCGGAGGGGCGTGATGCCCCGCCCACAAGCCCTCCTCTTTTTCAGTGCTAACCCCTGTCACTTCCTCCCTCCCTCAGCTGCCCAGAAGCTCTGCCGCCTCTTGGGACTTGGGGTGACCGACTTCTCCAGAGCCCTTCTCACCCCTCGTATCAAAGTCGGCCGAGACTATGTCCAGAAAGCACAGACCAAGGAGCAGGTAGGTGGGGACCCAGCTGTCTCTCACACCTTCCCTGCCCCTACTCTATCACCAGTACTGGAGAAGAGGCAGCAATCGGCTCCATCAGCAGGTGCCAGCCTCACAAGCATGGGGACACGAGTTCGAGCCTCAGAGCCCATGTAAAAAGCTGTGGAAACAAAGACAGGAGGATTCCTGTCTTTCCCTTCTCAGCCACGCTGGCCGGATGACTATGGTCCAGGTCCAGCCAGAGACTCTGAAAGAACAAGACGGGGAATGTGAGGAAGGACACCCAAGCTTGACCGCTGTGGCCTCCACACCCTCCCGTGTGCTCACTTTTGCACACATGTGTACATACACACAAACAGAAATAAAGACTTGTCTCTCTAGGGGCTTGGGATGTACTAGGGCACTGACTCTCTGCCTTCCCCATGCTGCGACCCTTTAATACACTTCCTCATATTGTGGTGACCCTCTAACCATAAAATTATTTTACTGCTACTTTATAACTGTAATTTTGCTGTTTTTGACCATATTGTAAATAGCTGATATGCAGGATATGGGGGTCTCGACCCACAGGTTGAGAAACACTACGCTAGGGAACTGGCGACTAAGCAGGAGAGTGAAATGGGCGGCTCTATTCAGTGACGCCTCTGTGAATGGGGTTTAGTGATGTCAGAACAGAAGAGCAAGGGACAGGGTCACTGGGCCGTGATCGCTAGGGGACAGGTCATATAAAGTCTCGGGGACCACAGTAAAGAGGTGCCGTGAGAGGCTGGCCAGTGACTTGCTTTCGTTGGCCCTTTATATGATGGTTATCTTGTCTACTGCAGGAATTGGTTCCTTAGGGTACTTACAACGGCAAGGGGACTCAGGGCTACTGACAAAGTCCAGGCAAAGACGGTGGCGCAGACCACAGTGGTGACAGAGAGGTGACCACAGGTTGGAACCACAAGGAACCGGAAGGAGCCAGGAGTCCCTGGCTTTCTGTCTCAGCTACAGTCTCTAGTAATACAGAGAAACTGAGGCACAGAGACGTTTATTCAGGACCTAAGGTCACACAGCCTCCGATTGGCTGTACTGGAATTTCCAACGCAGACTCTTGACTGCGAAGCTCACACTGGGTTGTAGAAATTGCCTTAAGAGGAGGAGGAGGGTGGGAGCCTGGTGCACGCTAGGACCTCGGTAACGGCAGAGTGTTTGGTGTTGGTGTGGCGCTTTTTGCTGTTTTTACCCAAGAAGCTGTGAGGCGAACTGCAAAGGCCTCAAGTTCAGGGCTGTCCTGCTTGATCCAAACCCAGTTTCCCACGGGCTGGACCTCGCTGTGCTTCTACCCTGCAGGCTGACTTCGCGCTGGAGGCTCTGGCCAAAGCTACCTATGAGCGCCTGTTCCGCTGGCTGGTTCTGCGGCTCAACCGCGCCCTGGACAGGAGCCCGCGGCAGGGTGCCTCCTTCCTGGGCATCCTGGACATTGCCGGCTTTGAGATCTTCCAGGTGTGCGCCTTTGCCTTGCCGTGTCCTTCCCCCGCCCCCCTGCCCCAACCCCCACCCGCATTCCGGTCCTGGTGCTGTCTCCTCGCTCACCGCTCTTTCTCCCTTGCAGCTGAACTCCTTCGAGCAGCTGTGCATCAACTACACCAATGAGAAGCTGCAGCAGCTGTTCAACCACACGATGTTCGTGCTGGAGCAGGAGGAGTACCAGCGAGAGGGCATCCCCTGGACCTTCCTGGACTTCGGGTTGGACCTGCAGCCTTGCATCGACCTCATCGAGCGGCCGGTGAGGGGCCTTCAATGCTCGGCCCCGCCCACCACTCAGACCCGCAAAACTTGGCCCTCCTGATCCTCAGGCCCACAAAGCTTGGCTCCCTGTGCCCTCCCCCAACCCCCAGCACACACTGTCCAACCCCGCCCACCTGTGAGATTGCTCCTCCTTCGCCTGCCACAGCCCCCCCGCCCCGCACTGACCCAAAGAGGAAATGTCCCACCAGCAGCCACATCCCTGTGACTAGCGGGTTCTCTGGGCCCTAAAGGTCCCACTTGAGTTCCTGGCTCCTGACATCCGGTCAGTGTGTGGTTCGGTGCTGGTGATGGAGCCTAGCGCCTTGCTTGCTAGGCAAGCGCTGAGCTGCTCAGCCACGCCCCCAGCCCCCTAAGCAGTATCCTGCGCCCCAGACTTGTGCACTCTGACTTCTGTTCCACCTTTTTCGTCAGGCAAACCCTCCAGGTCTCCTGGCCCTGCTGGACGAGGAGTGCTGGTTCCCTAAGGCCACGGACAAGTCTTTCGTGGAGAAGGTGGCCCAGGAGCAGGGCGGCCACCCCAAATTCCAGCGCCCCAGGCACCTGCGGGATCAGGCCGACTTCAGCGTGCTGCACTACGCAGGCAAGGTGAGGGCGGGGCTGGCTATGGATCCTCACTCAAGGATCCAGGGGGTCTCCACTTGGCCCCAGGGTACCTAGGCTCACGTGACACATAGGGCAGCCATAGCTTCCTTCAGAGGGAGAGTCTCCTGTTTGTGGCTCTTTGTGGGAACAGACTGTGTTTGAGGAACTGAGTAGGTAGGCCTATGTGGCCAGAGCAGAACGCACTGAAAGAATGACGTCATGGATGGCGAAGAGATGGGGGGTGGGGAAGGGGCGTACAGAGGGTGGCAGGGGAGGTGCTGTTCAGAACATGGACCCTTTTGGGCAGTGACGTCCACACTAAGCATGCACCTGGGGAGCCCGGTCGCACTGGCGTCTGCCTCGCTCTGTTCAGGTTGACTATAAAGCCAGCGAGTGGCTGATGAAGAACATGGACCCCTTGAACGACAACGTGGCCGCCCTGCTTCACCAGAGCACGGACCGCCTCACAGCTGAGATCTGGAAGGATGGTAAGGCCACCCTGCCAGGCTCTGTCACCAGGGGCCAGGCCCCTCCTCACCCCAATGGGCCGCTAGAGGTGGGAGGGAGCAGTGGTGGGTGCATGGATGGATGGGTGGATGGGTAAATGGGTGGGTAGGCGGGTGGGTGGGTGGGTTGGCGGGTGGATGTGTAATTATCTTAAATTAGCATCTTACACAAGGACAAGAAATAATGCAGGTATGACATGTCATGCAGGTATGACACGCTTTAGTGTCAGTAATTGTTTTTTAGTAATAGTCTCCTATGCAATCAGACCAGGAAAATAAGTGCAGGTGTCCCTTGGGGCCCACAGACCACCAGGCCACTCAAAGACTTCCATAAAGTACCATAGTATTCACACAAGTCTTCCCATATACCCCCCCCATAGGCTGAGTCATTCCTGTTTATTCAACACAATGCAAATAATATGTAAATAGCAGTTGCACTAGTACATAGAGAACAGGGCAGGGAAAAGCCTGTTCTGTGTTCAGTATAGACTCTTATCCTTAGAATATTCTTAATTAGCTGTTCAGTCACAAATGCAGAGTCTGAATATATGGAAAGCCGACTTTATATACATATTTTTAGCTAGGCATGGTGGTGCAAGCCTTTAATCCCAGCATTCGGGGGTGGGGCGGACAGGGCGGGGGAGGCAAGTGGATCTCTGTGAATTTGAGTGCAGCCTGGTCTACATCATGAGTTCTAGGAAAGCCAAAGCCACAGAGAGACCTTGTCTCAAAAAACAAAACAAAACCAAATTGAGCCATCAGGGAACCCAAGTTTGGGTGCCAGCACCCATATCAGGTGTGTAATAACCACTTACAACCTCTGATTCCAAGGACTCCAACACCTCTGGCCTCCAGGGGTAGCTGCACTCATGTACCCTTGCACACTCATGTACCCTCGCACAGGCACACGCACACGCACACAAATAATCAACATAACCCTGCGTAGTTGGTGGGCACTGTGGACACGTGGCCCCTTCCCAGCTGCCCCGCCCCTGTGTGCCTGGCTCTGAGGGACAGTCCTGCTGCTCTGGGCTGCTCTCCCACGTGGAGCCATTCCTTAACAAAGCTGCCACAAAGGGCAGGAGAAGGGTTAGGGTAGGGCATCAGGCCACTCACGCCCATCTCACTTAGGGCTGCCTGCTGTCAGGTTAACTGTTGAGCATCCAGGGCACAAATGGCTAGCCAAGAAAACAGATGCAGACTTGGTCCCTAGGGTGTGTCTCAGAGGTGACCTCAGTGCACTGCTGTTGAGGTGAACAGGACTTGAGAGGGTCCTGGGCAGCCTCAGAGTTCCTGCCTGCTTGCTCTGTGCTCACTAATGCTCTTTCTTTCTCTTCCTCTCACCTTTCCCCTCCCACCTTCACACATCTTTCCCACCGCTGCCATCTTTCCCCCCCTCCCACCAGAACAAGGGGTCCTCCAACAGTTCACTTTACTTGGCCCATTCCCTTCGTCACCCCCTGGACCTGCGGGGAGACTCAGCTCTGGTGCTTCTCTTCCAGGGGGTGGGTCTCTCTGTGCACCCACGGGTGAGGCTTGCAGAACACAGTTGGGGGGAGGGGCAACTGTGGGTGGGGTCCTGGGTGGAGATGCCTGTGCCCCTTCACTCTGCATGAGGTCCCTCCCTTCTCGCTGGGCCCTTGGTGGTTCTAGAGGCTTCTAGCTAGACCACATATTAAAAAATACACAGAAAGGGCTAGGAGGATGGCTCAGTGGTTAAGAGCATTGACTGCTATTCCAGAGTCCCTGAGTTCAATTCCCAGCAACCACATGGTGGCTCACAGCCATCTATAATGTGATCTGATGCCCGCCTCGGGCCTGCAGGTGCATGTGCAGGCAGAGCACTGTATACGTAATAATAAATAAATCCATGCATAAATAGTAAAAATAAATTTTAAAGAAAGGCATTTCCTAAGCACCTAATGTGCAAATAAGGAAACAAGCACAGAGAGGTTAGGTAGCTTGCTCAAGGTCACACAGCCAGTAGGTGGTAGAGTAGGGATTTGAACCTAGAACCTTAGCTCTTCCTTATGCCATAGGAATATAATCAGTGGCATTTGTTGTTTTGAAAATGGCTGACAGCATTGGGGCACCAGAGAGAGTTGAACTTGGGGAGGGTCAGCAGTGGCAGGTCACATGAGGACTCTGCCAGGTTCTGGCTCTCTGTCTTTCTGCTGACTGCGCTCTACTCCAGGCCAAGGAGCGATGCTCTGTATGGCATGCCAGGCCCTAAAGCAAGACGCCCCACCTTGGCTAACAAGCTGATTCTGGGTGCAGTGGCTCAAGTCTGGAATCCGAGCACTCTGGAGGCTGAGGCAGGAGGATGGCTTACATTTGTGGCTGGCTGACCTTGATCTCTTTTGTGTCCCTCTTCGCCCCACCCCCAACCCCCCCAGTGGAGGGCATTGTGGGGCTGGAGCAGGTGAGCAGCCTTGGGGATGGCCCGCCAGGAGGCCGCCCCCGCCGTGGGATGTTCCGGACTGTCGGGCAGCTCTACAAGGAATCTCTGAGCCGCCTCATGGCCACACTCAGCAACACCAACCCTAGCTTTGTCCGCTGCATTGTCCCCAACCACGAGAAGAGGGTGAGTGGGGAGGGGCCAGTCAGCATGATGCACTGGGGGGTGGGGGTGGGGCTGCCGTGCCTCGGCTCTCTGCTTCTGTGACCTGTGTCCACTGTGTGGCAGAGACAGAACTTGGGGACACAGTGGCAGAGAGACAAGAAGAGCCTGTTCCAGCTGCTCCTGTGTCCTGCGAGGAGCTGGCAGACACACAGAGAGCACGTATTCTGTGTTTGCTGGTGGGCAGGGCAGAAAGCGCACTTAATAAAATACATGGAAAAAATATAAATAAATAAAATACACGGTAAACCGCCCACCCAAAGTGAATGCTCCGCGGTGTGAGAGGGCCAGGCTGGATTTGACCTAGCCAGGGAGTCACAGAAGGCCCCCGGTGGAGAGCTGACTGGGCTTCTTGGCCTAAGCAGTTCCCCAAGCCGAGAAGGCCCTGAAGCAGCAGGTAGGAACATGATGAGACTAAGGTATGGGAAAGGTGGGGCTGGAGAGGAGGTGACACAGGCCTGTCAGTGCAGCGCTAGGGACAATAAGCTAGTTCAGGGCCAGTCTTACCTACAGCACCAGTTCCGAGACAACCAGGGCAACGTAATAACACCTTGTTTCAAACAAAAAGTAAAAAGAGGGTGTCGCTCAGTGATAAAGCTTCCTCCTAGAATCCTCCAGTGAGAGGCTGCGGGTGTGGATCGGTGGAAGGCACTCGCCGTAGCCCTGCTTGTGGCGCCCCTAGTGGCCGCCGCTGACCCTGCCCTCACCCCTGCAGGCTGGTAAACTGGAGCCCCGCCTGGTGCTGGACCAGCTCCGCTGCAACGGGGTCCTCGAGGGTATCCGCATCTGCCGCCAGGGCTTTCCCAACCGCATCCTCTTCCAGGAGTTCCGGCAGCGGTGAGCAGGATCCGCAAAGGGCTCCAGGGGGCTAGGCAGGACGGGAGCCAAGTCCCTACAGGTGTCATCTCAGCGTGGGGTTTCGGGTCAGGTTACTGAGTCTCTTCTGTGGTGTGTGAGAGGAAAAGGAGAAAATGTACAGAATGTGAAAGGGGGCTGGGGCGCCAGCTGAACCTAGGCTCACTTTAGTGTGCTAACCTCTACACTTAAACTGAAGTCGAAGCTGGGCATGGTGGCACACGCCTTAATCCCAGCTCTTAGGGGGCCAGGCCTGGTCTATATAGCAGAGTTTCAGGGCAGCCAGGACCAAACCAAACCAAACCAAACCGAACCAAACCCAAAGCTCCCAATGTCTCATCCCAGTGATGTGGTTAGCATTCCCGATTTCTACCAAGCCTTGTGTATGTGGTCTCTCATGACACTGTGCCCGTCTTCTCTTACGCCCTGTCCTGTGGTTGCAGCTATGAGATCCTCACCCCAAACGCCATTCCCAAGGGCTTCATGGACGGCAAACAGGCCTGTGAGAAGATGGTAACTAGGGGTGTGGCCTATGTTTGGGGGCAGGGCTTGCAAGGATGGGGCTGTGTGGACTGAGGTGGGCCCTGGTCAGTGGGTGGGGCCCATGGCTGGGATGAGGAGGCGGGGCCTGTAGATAGAGGCGGTGCTAACCGCATATGGGCAGGGCCTTTGGTGTTGGGGTGAGATGTGTGGGAAGGGTTGGACATGCAAAAAGATATTGCTTGGAGCCTGTGAGGTGGTGGGGTGGAGCCTGTAGCATGGGAGTGGGGTCTGTGGCAGATGTAGCATCTGGATGGTGTAGCATCAGGTCTCCCCACTGTCCTTCCTCATACAGTTTCCCTGTCTCCATCTCCTCCCCTCCTCACTCTCATCCTCTAGATCCAGGCCCTGGAGCTAGACCCCAACCTGTACCGTGTTGGCCAAAGCAAGATCTTCT
Source organism: Acomys russatus (assembly GCF_903995435.1). Lineage (NCBI taxonomy): Eukaryota > Metazoa > Chordata > Mammalia > Rodentia > Muridae > Acomys > Acomys russatus. Next base: position 4,431,024 of record NC_067143.1, on the reverse strand, counting down.
TCCGGGCCGGGGTCCTGGCCCAGCTGGAGGAAGAACGGGACCTGAAGGTCACAGATATCATAGTGTCTTTCCAGGCAGCGGCCAGGGGCTACCTGGCCCGCAGGTGAGGGGCCCAAACTGTGCCAGATGTTGTGGCCTAAGGCTGGACCAAGGCCTGCAAATACTCACTCAGAGAGAGCTGGGGTGCTGCATGCCGCAGGAGTTCAGAAAGTTGGCGACCTGCAGGATACATTATTTGGCCCCAGCCAGTTGCTTAGGACCCCAGCTGGAGGGGTGACATGTCTTGATGGAGGGTGCCTAGGTAAAAGAGAAGGAGATGCTGGTCTGTGTAAGGGCCTCATGGCAGGGCATTTAGGATACAGACGGACCCCGAACAGTCAGTCTCTCCTCCCCCCCAGAACAAGCAGCCAGGAGAAGGGATGCCAGGCCCCAGAATGAGGGCTGTGGACCCTGCCCAGGGACCCTGGGGAGCAGTGGAGAGCTGTGAGCCAAGCACAGGGCCAGTGTGTTGAGGGTAGGCTGAGGAGAAAGGGATGCTGAGGCCTGGACAGAGCTAAGAGCGGGGTGTGTAAGGTTGCTGGTAAGGGCTGCTGTGGTGGGATGCAGCTCAGCAGGCACAGGGCTCCGCTAGCATCCATGAGACCCTGGGTTTCCCCCGCCACAGTGACATTCACCTGTCATCCCTGAACCGAGGAGATGGAGGTGGGAGGATTGGGAGTTCACAGTCAACCTGAGCTACATAAGACCCCTGTTTCAAAAATAGCTATGTCGCCGGGTGTGGTGGCGCACACCTTTAATCCCAGCACTGGGAGTTCAAGGCCAGCCTGGTCTACAAAGCAAGTCTAGGACAGCTGGGACTACACAGAGAAACTCTGTCTTGAAAAACAAAACAAACAAACAAACAAAAAGCTAAGTCTAGAGTGGCTAGCTTCTGGGGCCAGCGCCCACTCTCAGCCGTGTCCCCTCAGGGCCTTCCAGCGAAGGCAGCAGCAGCAGAGTGCCCTGCGAGTGATGCAGAGGAACTGCGCTGCCTACCTCAAGCTCAGGAACTGGCAGTGGTGGAGATTGTTCATCAAGGTGAGCGAGGCTGAGCCCAGGCTTCAGCCTCTGGGGGGAAGGGGCTGCCTGTTACCCAGGATTCTTAGACAGCAAGTGATTTAAGCTGGTCTGAGAGGGGACCCTGGGGTTGGGGAGGGGGAGGCCTGCCGGGAATCCTTGCCCTGAAGAGGACAGGTGAGGCCTTGGCTGAGGCTGAGGGCAGTTGGTGGAGCGCTTGCTCAACACATACAAAGCTGTCCGTCCATCCCAGAACTCAGGAATCGGAGGATCAGGTGTTCCAGGTCGTCTTTGGAAACATATAGAGTTTGGTGCTAGCTTGGGCTACATGAACTTTTGTGTCAGACAAAAAAGGGGGGAGCGATAATAACACGGTTTGGCAGATTAAGGGGCTTGCTACCAAGCCTGAGGACATGAGCTCAGTCCCTAGTGGAAGGAGAGAATTGACTCCCACGAGCTGCCCTCTGACCCCCACACATTTGTGTGTAAAGCACATACCTACAGTACATGTGGGAAGAGTTGAGCCACTCTGCCTTACACATAAGAGTATGGCGGGGGATGGTCTGATGTATTTTGGTGCTAATTACTGCTTGCTGTCCGTGGGACCCACCTTTTGCTTCATAAAAAGCCATCCCACCTGGGCAGGGCAAAGGAGATAGGTGGGGCTAGGAGAGAGAGGAATCCTGGGAAGAAGAAAAGAGGGCCACAAGGAGAAAGGAGAGAGAACTGAAGGGAAGAGAGGAAGGCCGCCATGGGGTTAGCTGGAGGAGAAGCACATGGCCGAGTGGATGGAGAATCCGGCCCAGATGAAGAACATGAACAAGTGTATGCGATTATGGATGGGAGGTAGCTTGAAAGAAGTTACTAGAAGCAGATGGCATGGGGTTGAGGCAAGGATCCCTTGCCTGAGGCCCTACTGTGGGAAGTAGTTTAGAGGACTGACACCTGCCCTGCCCCAGGTTAACTAAGGCTATTTTAAAATATAACTGTCTGTGTCTTGACTGATTGCTAGCCGGGTCTATAGATAATACATGTAATTTTAAAAAACAATAAGAGTCTGTCTCAGAAACCACACCACATGTAAGAACAACAAACAAAGAAACCAAAAGAAAACACAGGCAGTTTCAGGTACAGCTGGACCCAGAACAAGCCAGGCGTCTCCACACCACTGTCAGGCTCACAGAGATAGTTTACATCAGCAAGGGCGGCAGGTCTCGGGCACAGGCAGGGTGGGTTCCCCTTTCTGAAGCTACTGTGCTCTTCCCCAGGTGAAGCCCCTGCTGCAGGTGACACGACAGGACGAGGTGCTGCAGGCGCGTGCCCAGGAGCTGCAGAAAGTTCAGGAGCTGCAGCAGCAGAGTGCACGTGAAGTGGGGGAGCTGCAGGGCCGAGTGGCACAGGTGAGGAGTCGGTCTGGGTGGGTGTGGCCATGGGTGGAGTCAGCGTGTGGAGGGTGGGGCCGAGGGGAGTGGGGTTTTGTCGGGCAGTGGGTGGGTATAAGGGCATGGTCAAGATGGTAAAGAGTGTGGCTGGAGGTAGGCAGTATATGAAAGGCAAAGAGGTGGGGTCTTGGGGGCGTGGAGGGGGCCAGCCCTGAAGGGCAAGAGTTAGGGGGGCTGGGCCAGGCCTGTGTGATGGGCAGGACCAAGGTTAGGGGCAGGGGCAGTGTTGGGGTGCAGGGTTGGCTTGGGGCAGTGAGGAGGGCTTTGGAGGTGAAGAAGGTGAGGGGTGGACTGGTGAGTAGAACTTTGGGTGGAGAGCTATGGCAGAGCTGTGTGGATGAGGCGGGCAAGGCTCGAGGTACAGAACTAGCTGCGTCCAGGCTGGGCAGAGAACTTGATGGTAGGAGGTAAGGGAGCTTATCAGGGAATGTAGAGGTAGCCTGAGTCGGGGTCTCCCCCTGACTTGTACCCGGCATCCACAGCTAGAGGAGGAGCGCTCGCGCCTGGCCGAGCAGCTGCGCGCAGAAGCGGAGCTGTGTTCTGAGGCTGAGGAGACAAGGGCGCGATTGGCCGCCCGGAAGCAGGAGCTGGAGCTGGTGGTGTCAGAACTGGAGGCGCGAGTGGGCGAGGAAGAAGAGTGCAGCCGGCAGCTGCAGGGCGAGAAGAAGCGGCTGCAACAGCACATCCAGGTGTGGAGGGACCCAGACATCCCTGCCCATGCCCACCCCAAACCTCAGCTCGGAGGGTCCAAAGGCTGTATAGATTTCATTCAAATGGTGGAAGAACTAGAATTTGGCCACTTCAGGTACCACTGGATCCAGCTATTCAAGTCCCCCGTCACCTCAGGATTCAGGCTCTGTCTCCTGGCTCTGAAGGTGGCTGTCTTGAGCCTCCACTGCCACCCAGGCAGGCCACCCTCCTATGGCCATTCTCTCAAATGTGTGTGCACCGAGGGAACATTTGAGTTCTTTTTCTGCATGGATGGAGATTGTTACCCATTTTCAGGGTATATTGTAGTGTCTGGTATACACTAGGCACTCAATAAGTGCTTGTCGAGCCAATGAGTGGAAAGGGGAGACAAGGAAAAGCTTACTGCTGCCCAGCATCACCCAGGGGTGGGCCTGTGTAAAGCCACAGCCCCTAGCATCCCTGTGCCCCACCCCCCACACTCAGGAGCTGGAGACGCACCTGGAAGCCGAGGAAGGTGCCCGGCAGAAGCTGCAGCTGGAGAAGGTGACCACAGAGGCCAAGATGAAGAAGTTTGAGGAGGACCTGCTGCTCCTGGAGGACCAGAATGCCAAGCTGAGCAAGGTGGGAGCCGTGGGCAGCCAAGCATCCTGGGTCAGGGGGAAAGGCCTGGGGCCAGGGGCTTACCAAAGCAAGGTGGGGCGGTTGGGCTCCTGCTGGGATCCTGGACCATGAGCCATGGGTGCGGGGCATGGGGCGGGGGTGGGGGGGGATGGCGAGGATTTGCTGCCCCATGGAGATGGTGTGCAGTGTTGTTAATAAGAGCACCCCGCGTCCCTCCATGCACAGTGGCTGGATGCCATCGGGCGAGTCCCTGTGAGGTGGGCTGGGCCCAGACCACGGGATGGAGAGGAGGGAAGGGCGAAAGAGGGCTCGCTGGCTCAGAAAGGCAGGATGCTGGTGAGATGGCGGGAAAGCCAAGGGTCCTGAGTCTCCTCTGTCCCCAGGAGCGGAGGCTGCTGGAGGAGCGCCTGGCCGAGTTCTCCTCACAGGCAGCCGAAGAGGAGGAGAAAGTCAAAAGCCTCAACAAGCTGAGGCTCAAATATGAAGCCACGATCTCAGACATGGAGGGTGAGGGGCCGGGAGAAGGGTGGGCTGTGTACATCCCGAGTACCTGCAGGGAGAGCATCAGAGGGAGGAGGTGGACGCACGGGACAGCCCTCCCCTGTCCTGGTGCCCACAGACCGCCTGAGAAAGGAGGAGAAAGGCCGCCAGGAGCTGGAGAAGCTGAAGAGGCGGCTGGACGGGGAGAGCTCGGAGCTTCAGGAGCAGATGGCGGAGCAGAGGCAGCGGGCAGAGGAGCTGCTCACACAGCTGGGCCGCAAGGAGGATGAGCTGCAGGCGGCCCTGGTCAGGTGAGTGCCCCAGGGCGCGGCTCCTCCTCCCCACTGTCCCCCACCTCCACAGAGACGCAGCTTGTGAGGGGCTGCAAGCCGGAGGCTACACACACACACACACACACACACACACACACACACACACATGCACGCACACACTTACTGAGCCATTATTGTATACAAGCCATGGTGCCTATTTCAAATACCTTGACCATACCACATGTGAGGCCTTCCAAGATACCTGGCTTCCAAGATACCTGGAGCTTCTGGTGCAGCTCCATTTCAGAGGTGCTAAAATATGAATTAGGGCCGGGAGTGGTGGCGCACACCTTTAATCCCAGCACTCGGGAGGCAGAGGCAGGCAGATCGCTGTGAGTTCGAGGCCAGCCCGGTCTACAAAGTGAGTCCAGGACAGCCAAGGCTACACAGAGAGACCCTGTCTCGAAAAACAAAAAAACAAAACAAAACAAAAAAGTGAATTAGGAAGACTGAAGATAACTTAGCAGTTAGGAGCACTGGCTGCTCTTGTAGAATTCTCAGGTTCAATTCCCAGCTCACAGTTGTCTTAACCACAGTTATATGGGATCCAACATCTCTTCTGGCATCCATGGGCACTGCATTCGTGGTACGCATACATACCTGCAGGCATACACTCAGTCACATAAAATAAAAATAATTAAAAAAAATTAAGGTGGAGAAGTAATTTGAGAATACCTCTGGCCTCCACTTGTACATACACACAGAAGTGAAATGGCCCAGCATAGTGGCACATGCTTGTCATCCCAGCACTTGGGAGGCTGAGACTGGATCATTGCCGTGAGTTCAAGGCTAGCCTGAGTAACTTAGGAAGATCCTGTCCTAGAAAACAACAACAAATCCCCAAAGAACAGTCATGTAAAGGGCTGCGCACGTGGCAGGAGCCCAGGAGGACTGTGGGTAGCAGTCTGCTGCATGCCCAGGAATATGAAGGATTTGGGAATAGGAACCACATGGCCAGTGACAGAGCCAGGACTCGAACCCACATCCTGTCTCCCCAGCCCCTGAACTTCACTTTCAGCTCTGCCTTCCTGGGTGCCAACCCCTCCTTGGTCTTTGTCACACCCCCAGGGTAGAGGAGGAGGGCGGTGCCCGTGCCCAACTGCTCAAGTCCCTTCGAGAGGCACAGGCTGGCCTGGCTGAGGCCCAGGAGGACCTGGAAGCTGAGCGCCTGGCCAGGGCCAAGGCAGAGAAACAGCGCCGGGACCTGGGCGAGGAGCTGGAGGCGCTGCGGGGAGAGCTGGAAGACACACTGGATTCCACCAATGCCCAGCAGGAGCTGCGGTGAGGAGAGGGTGGTGGGTGGGGCAGGGCAGGGGTGGCGGGGGGTGGGGGCACTTCCGGGTGGAGACTCGATCCACACAGGTGCTGTAGCGTGTATTTTTAAACTCTATTTAATTTTGGTTTCCTTAATGCCTCTACCTCCCTTCTAACTTCCCCCTACCCTCCACCCCCACCCCTGAGGTAGGAGTGAAAGAAATTTCGAAGGGACAGGGGGCATAGGCCTTTTTAGACTTAGTTCCTGCTGGTTAGGGTTGTTGGGTTCTTTGGGGGAAATCCCAGTCTCAGTGTTCAGGATATCCAGCAGCCCAGCGGGACCAGCAGACTTCTTCTTTCTCCCACTGTCTCCTTGAAAGCCCCAACCCGTCTCTCGGAGCATCCTCTCTCTCTGGGTGTCTCCTCCAAGCCCACCCCCACCCCCCCTGGGCTCTGGTACTTATACCCTCTCAGAGTCCTCAGATTCAAACTATCACCAGCCGGCTTAGACCACATCCCGGACGAGGCAATTACCAGCTGTGGAGAAACTAAAAGCAGCCCAAGATCCCACCATTGGGATTAAAACAAAAACCTATTTATGTAAATCCACTGAATTTTAAAAGGACCTGAAACTTCCACTACAGGTAACATCTCTAAAGACATGAATGGAGGAGTCACACCCAGACATTGCCCTCAGGCTACCCCAGTCCTAGAGAAATTTGCTTTTTCTTTTATTTCTTTCTTTTTTCCTTCCTTTCTTCTTAACTTCCATTCCTTCTTTGTTGTTGTTTGTTTTTGTTTTCTTGAGGCAGGGTTCTCTGTGTAACAGCCCTGGCTGTCCTGGAACTTACTCTGTAGACCAGGCTGGCCTTGAACTCACAGAGATCTACCTGCCTCTGCCTCCCTAGCGCTGTGATTAAAGGTGTGCAACACCACTGCTCAGCAGTGCCAACTCCTAAGTGAAGTCTGAGGGTCAGAGAGATGGTTCAGTGGTTAAGAGCACTGGGTGCTCTCACAGAGAGCCTCAGCCCACTTCTCAGCACCCATACGGGAGCTTGCAACTGCTTGTAGCTCCAGCTCTAGGAGATGGGACATCCCTTCTGGCCTCCTTGGGCACTGTAGTCACATGCACACACACACATACACACACACACACACAGACACACACACAAACACAGACACACACACAGACACACACACACAGACACACACACAGACGCATACACACACAGACACACACCCACAGACACACCCACACACACATACACACACACACACACAGACACACACACAGACACAGACACACACACACACACAGACACACACACAGACGCATACACACACAGACACACACCCACAGACACATACACACACACACACACAGACACACACACACATATAGTAAAAAGATTTAAGCCAAATCCACAGGAAAGACTCTAGGAGGACACTGCTGAGGAGTGACCCTTTGAATGGGATTTGGGTGGTGAGTAGGAGCTCAAACTTGATGACACCCCGCCACCTTGTGCTACTACCCAGATACCTTGGGAAACATTGGTTTTACAATCAAATCCCTGATGAGAGGTGACTTGAGAGGGAAGGTTTATTTTAGCCCATGGTGTCTTGGCAGGGAAGTGGCTTCTGTGGTGGCAGAAGCGTCTGCTCACTGTGGTCGGGAGGGGTGCAGGCCTGACAGAGCAGCAGATGGTCCCAGGCTGGCTATAACCCTCCACCTCCCTGTGTCAGCTGGACCCTTTGTCCCAAAGCTTCTCCATCCTCTCCTTTTTAAGATTTGTTTGTTTATTTTATGTATATGTAAGGGCTCTGTTTTCATGCACACCAGAAGAGAAAATCAGATTCCATTACAGATGGTTGTGAACCACCATGTGGTTGCTGGGAATTGAACTCAGGACCTCTGGATGAGCAGCCAGTGCTCTTAACTGCTGAGCCATTCTCCATCCTTTCAAAACAGTGCCTCTAGCTGGGCACTGGAGTGTGGAGACACATGAAGCTGTGGGGGAGGTTTCATATCCAAACCCTCACAGGAAGCACAAACTACAGGCCCCATTCTGAGGGAAACGGAGAAGGAAGGCATGTCTGGTTCTCCCCACATCCCTCAGTCTTCTGCCCTCAATTCCTGCCCTTTCCCCTCCCCCACCAAAGGTCCAAGAGGGAGCAGGAGGTGACGGAGCTGAAGAAGACTTTGGAAGAGGAGGCCCGTACTCATGAGGTGGCCATGCAGGAGTTGAGGCAGAGGCATGGCCAGGCCCTGGGGGAAATGGCCGAGCAGCTGGAGCAAGCCCGGAGGGTAAGTAGGTAGTGACTGGCTGCTCCCTGGGATACAGCCTTATATAAGGGTTAATTAAGTAACTACTTATCCACTGGGTCCTTGGTGAAAAGTGAATATGGAACAAACCCAAGGGAGTGAGCGGTGAGCTCCAAGGTGAATCCTCAACAAGTCCACCTGTTCCACGCAGGGCAAAGGTATGTGGGAGAAGATGAGGCTAGCCCTGGAAGCTGAAGTGTCTGAGCTGAGGGCAGAGCTGAGCAGCCTACAGACCTTGAGACAGGAGGGCGAGCAGAAGAGACGACGTGTGGAGTCCCAGCTACAGGAGGTCCAGGGCCGGGCCAGCGATGCGGATCAGGCTCGGACCGAGGCTGCTGAGAAGCTCCAGAGAGCCCAGGTGAGTAGGGGTGTGTGTCATGTGACTATTCCAGGGGTTGGGGGGCGGCTGTGAATAGTTTCACTCTAAATAGGGCAGCAAGGACAGACCAAAAAAAATGACTCCACCCCAGACTATGTTGGCTTAAGTATTTTTAGTTTTCCAGACAGGGTTTCTCTGTGTAGCCCTGGCTGTCCTGGAACTTGTGTTGTAGACCAGGCTGGGCAAGAACTCACAGAGCTTTGCCCTGCCTGCCTCTGCCTCTTCCTCTCCTGCCTCCCCCAGTGCTGGGATTAAAGGCATGTGCCACCACCCAGCTCCCTCGTCCCTTTTCGTTGCTGAGTAGTATTCCCTTTTTTGTGTCTGCTGCCCACTGTCCGTGCCACCCTGTTGGTGACATAGCTGTGGCTCCCTCTTGGGATCAGGCTTGAACACAGCTGTACAATTTCTCTATAGACACAGGGGCCAGAAATTCCTCTCCTCTGTGGACACCTAACACTTGGCCTCTGCGCACAGCCAGGATTTGGGAGTGAGGCACCAGCAAGACTCACCATGTTGAACTACCCTTTCCACAGGCTGAGCTTGAGAGCGTGTCCACAGCCCTGAGCGAGGCTGAGTCCAAGGCCATCAGGCTAAGCAAGGAGCTGAGCAGTGCAGAGTCCCAGCTACATGACACCCAGGTGACGCTGCTCACACCCCGCCCCCGACTCCTCAGCATCCTCTACCCTGTTGCTGAGTCCATCTCACCCCTGTTATCCCTTCCACCCACAGGAGCTGCTACAGGAGGAGACAAGAGCAAAGCTGGCTTTGGGGTCCCGCGTGCGTGCCCTGGAGGCCGAGGCAGTCGGGCTTCGGGAGCAGATGGAAGAGGAGGTGGTCGCCAGGGAGCGGGCTGGCCGTGAGCTGCAGACCGCACAGGCCCAGGTGGGCTGTAAGCCCTGCACCAGGGACCATAGCCCCAGGCCGTGTGCCCAGGGTCCCAGCTCATGCTGGGCCTGGGTGCTGCCTTCACCTGCCACCCTTGCTGTGTCCCCACAGCCATGCCTGTCCTGACTACGCTACCCTCAGGGTGCACTCTGGCCTTGTGGCTCACCAGCCCTGCCTCTCTGAAGCTCCTGCTCTCACAAGGACTCTGCCCTCCCTTCCTCACAGCCTATGTGCACCCCCCTCCCCCCGCATCCCCCCATCCCCTGGACAGAGCCTCTGCCTGTATTTCCCAGTAATGTTTGCAAACCTTTGCTCTTCCAGACTTAGGTCTTCCCTCCCTTGTAGTAGGGTGCATGTCCCATCCACCCTCTGTTTTACTTCCAGGCTCGGCCACCTTGAACTGTGGCTGATCTACCCATGTGTCTCTCCGCCAGATTATGAGCCCCTTCAAATAATTGACCCAATGTGTGTGGGAATCCTTAAAATATGCCAGGGGGGCCAGGGGCCAGAGAGACAGCTCAGCAGTTAAGCGCACTTCTGTTCTTCCAGAGGTCCTGAGTTCAATTCCAGCAACCACATGGTGGCTCATAGCCATCTGTAGTGGAATCTGATGGCCTCTTCTGATGTGCATGAAAACAGAACACTCATATACATAAAGTAAATAAATAAATCTTTAAAAAAAAAAAAAAGGAAAAAAAGAAACAGCGGAGTGAATGAGTGAGTCTTCCACTGGCAGGCTCCTGTGTGTACTTCAAAACCCATCTTCAATGCCCCCTCCTCCATGGAGGCTCTTCCCCATCTTGTGGACTCCCCAGATTATGTTTCTCTTCTTCCTCAGCCTTTGCCATCTGGCCTTGGTCTTGGGATCCACGGGCAAGTCCCATTTGGACTGAGCGCTGGGCTATGCTGAGGGTGACAGCACCCTGGAAGAGTTGATAGTCCTCAGGGTCTCGGCTGCTGTAAGGCTGGAGGGCCCAGTGGTCAGCTCCTTCCCATCTTTAGGCCTCAGGGTGCCAGGAGACCACACCAAAGTCACTCATAGCCAATTTCCCATGACCTCCTCTGCCACAGCTCTCTGAATGGCGGCGACGTCAGGAGGAAGAGGCTGCGGTGCTGGAGGCTGGGGAGGAGGCTCGGCGCCGCGCAGCCCGGGAGGCTGAGGCCCTGGCCCAGCGCCTGGCAGAAAAGACAGAGGCTGCAGAACGGCTGGAGCGGGCCCGAAGGCGCCTGCAGCAAGAGCTGGATGACGCCACTGTGGACCTGGGACAGCAGAAACAGCTCGTGAGCACACTGGAGAAGAAGCAGCGTAAGTTTGACCAGGTGAGTGCCTCAGTTTACCAAGCTTGCTACCGACCCCCCCCCCACCCCCAAGAACCAGAAACCCATCTGAGTATTCGGGAGAAACTTGTTGGGGTAGAGGAGACCCCTGCGGTTAAGTTTTGCAGTGTGCATAGGAATGGTGCCACAGCCAGGTAGGCGCTGCCTCTGCCAAACTGTCTATAAAGCAGGCCACCCCAGTGTCCTGTTGGTGGCTGTCACCAAGTGTCCCCATGTTGTTTGAGTAACAATATGCAGAATGCCCTCTGTTGTGCCCCCTGAGGAGGCTTACATCCTGTCTCACTTGTCCTGTGTGTTGCTGCTCCCATCTCAGCCTCAGTTTACCCATCTGGAAAATGGAAATCATATCAAGTATCCCACAGCCTGAGTATTAAAATAACCACCACAGATGTCAAAGGCTCATGTGCCTGTCAGCATTCTGTCATTGTAGCACATATTGGAGGCAAATGGCTTATGAAGTAAAAAGGTTATTTTGGCTCATGGGTTTGGAGGGTTTGGCTCATGGCCATTGGTACTGTTGCTCCTGGGCCTGCCTGCCTGCCTGCCGTGAGTCAGAGCATCACGGTGGGCAGCGCGCAGGAGGCATAAACAGAATCAGGCAGAGCCCCTCTCACTCATCCGTGCTCATGTCTCCCCTGTTCCCCAAACCCATTAAATACAGATGGGCCCCACGGTTTCTATGGTGAAGGTCGAATGTCTTTCTAGGTGATTAGAAGATCTTCAGAGGGGAGGGGAGGCGGCTCCCTGGTTACAGCGAAAGCTGCAGTTGGAATACTTCAACATCCATGAAAATGCTGGGTGGGCGTGGTGGCCGTCTGTAACTCCAGCCTTGGTGGCAGACCATCCCCAGAGCAGACTGGCTAGCTCTGTCTCTCCCCCTGCCCCTCTCTCTTTCATTCTTTTATAATATTTATTTGTTATTATGTGTACAGTGCTCTGACTGCATGTACTCTTGCAGGCCAGAAGAGGGCACTAGATCACATTATAGATGGTTGTGAGCCAACCATATGGCTGCTGGGAATTGGACTCAGGACCTATGGAAGAGCAGCCAGTGCTCTTAATCTCTGAGCCATCTCTCCAGAACCCCTCTCCCCGTTTATTTTTTGTCTCCCTTTGTGTGTGTCTCGATTTTTTAGCTCTCCCCCCACCCCCACCCCCACCCCCTATCTGTCTCTCTGTCTCTCCCTAGTGGCTTACTCCTCCCTCTCCTCCGTCCACCCTTCTTCCAGTCAACCCATCTCCCCCTACGTCTTTCCTGGCAGCTCCTGGCAGAGGAGAAGGCCGCGGTGCTGCGGGCGGTGGAAGACCGCGAACGGGTGGAGGCTGAAGGCCGGGAGCGAGAGGCCCGGGCGCTGGCGCTGACTCGGGCCCTGGAGGAGGAGCAGGATGCGAGGGAAGAGCTGGAGCGGCAGAACCGTGCTCTGCGCGCTGAGCTGGAGGCACTGCTGAGCAGCAAGGATGACGTGGGCAAGAATGTAAGTGGGCCGTGGGCACTGTGGGGGTGGGGTGCACACACAGGGGGTGAACGAACCCTCTGTCACACGCACATTGCCTTTTGAGATAGGGTTTCTCTGTGTAGGCCTAGCTATCCTGGAACTCTCTCTGTAGACCAGGCTGCCCTCGAACTCAGAGATCCTCCTGCCTCTGCCTCCAGAGTGCTGGGATTAAAGGCGTGCGCCACCACGCCCGGCTCCCGTTTTGGTTTTTCAAGGCAGGGTTTCTCTGTGTAGCCCTGGCAGTCCTAGAACTCGCTCTGTAGACCAGGCCGGCCTTGAACTCCGAGATCTCTGCCTCCCGAGTCCAGTTTCCTCCAACTCCCATTAAAAAAAAATCTCAAATTAATTTGGAACTGCTGGCAATCCTCCTGCCTCAGCCTCCTATGTGTTGCAGTAATAGGTGTGTGCCACCATACCTGGCCAGACACATGTGTCACACACAGACCTGTGCGCCACTAATATACACAGAGTAGAAATCCTATTAGACACAAGCTTGTGCATGTAGCCATGCAGGCCCAGCTAACCAGGGCATCCATGAGGGTCACGGGGTGGGGACAATAGATAGATGTGGCACCTGCGCTGTGGAGGCCGGTCCTGCACAGGAGCCCATCATGGAAGTGGCTGGCAGCAGCGAGGGTTGCAGGGCTGAAAGTCAAAGGCAGCTTCTCCAGGAGGCGAGGTCTAAGCAGGGTCTCCCAGAGCATGTGGCTGCTGCTTGGGACTTTGGTAGAAACCTCTCTGGAAGAGCCGGACACTCCCATGTTGAGGAAGGAACAGAGGTTGATGGTGAGTACATAATAATTGGGAGGAACTGACAGGGTGGCTCAGTGGTCAAGAGCACTGGCTGCTCTAATAGAGCCCAGGGTTAGTTCCCAGCACCCACTCTAGCAGTGCACAGCCTTCTGTACCTCACGCTCCAGAGGATCTGGTGCCCCCTTCTGACGTCTGTGGGTACTGAATATATACATGCGCATACTCATACACAGACATAATTTAAAATAACATTTATTTAATCTTAAATCAATGGCAATGCATGTTTTCATACTTTTTTTGAGGGTTTCTCTGTGTAGCCTTGCTGTCCTGGGCTTGCTTTGTAGACCAGTCTGGCATCAAAGTCACAGAGATCCACCTGCCTCTGCCTCCCGAGTGCTGGGATTACAGGCATGTGCTACCGTGCCCGACTTCTTTTTACACTTCTTAAAAAGATTATTTTTTAAGCCGGGCGTGGTGGCGCACGCCTTTAATCCCAGCACTTGGGAGGCAGAGGCAGGTGGATCGCTGTGAGTTCGAAGCCAGCCTGGTCTACAAAGTGAGTCCAGGACAGCCGAGGCTACACAGAGAAACCCTGTCTCGAAAAATCAAAAAAAAAAAAAAAAAAAAAAAAGATTATTTTTTAATGTGCATTGGTATTCTGCCTGCATGTCTGTATGATGGGGCCAGATCCCCTGAAACTGGAGTTGCAGACAGTTGTGAGCTACCATGTGGGTGCTGGGAATTGAACTCAGGTCCTCTGGAAGAGCAGCCAGTACTATTAACCATGGTCCATCTCTTCAGCCTCAACAATATATTTTTAAAAAACAGATTTGTAGAAAGAAGGCTGAGTCAAAGTTACATGTCGTAAGAGCGTTGCTAGAGAGGCTTGTATGCTCACAGCTATAGGTGTCATAGTTGAAGCGCATTAGGAGGGAGCCTCCACACATAGCACAGTGGCGTCTGAGGGGAGAGAGCCTTCAGCTCTGGGGTTCCAGAAGAGGGCAACACTGGAGTTACAGGTGGGCACTAGAAAATAACCCCGGGTCCTCTGGAGGAAGAGCCAGTGTCTCCAGCCTGGAGTGATTGATTTTGTGACAGACTTTGGCTTTAGGTAGGCCACATGCCAGTGGGCTGCAGAGTCAACACTGTTAGTGGGCTTTTTGTTTGTTTGTTTTTTGTTTGCTTTTTTAAAAAAAGTGGTTTTTTAAAAAGTGCCTGTGTGGTGCACACTCTCCTATCCGTGTTTCTAACTCTGCTGCTGTAGTGACACCCAGCAAAAGCAATGCGAAGGGAGAAAGGATTAATTTGGCTCCCAATTCCAGGTTGTAGTTCGTCACAGGCGGATGGTAAGGCAGGAACTTGGGAGGCAGCTGGTCACATTCACAGTCAGGGTCAGAGTCAGAATACATGCACCCCGTTTAAAATATAGTCCAGGCATGGGAAGATGGCTCAGAGGTTAAGAGCACTGGTTGTTCTTCCAGAGGTCCTGAGTTCAATTCCCAGCAACCACATGGCGGCTCACAACCATCTATAATGAGATCTGGTGCCCTCTTCTGGCCTGCAGGTGTACATGCAGGCAGACCACAGTATATATAATAAATAAATCTTTAAAAAAAAGAAAAAGAAAAAAAATCAAAAGCCAAACCAAAGAAACAACAACGCTGGGCATGGTGGTGCATGCCTTAATCCCAGCACTTGGAGGCAGACGCAGGCAGATCTTTGTGAGTTAGAGGTCAGACTGGTCCACGAAGCAAGTCCAGGACAGTCAAGGCTAAACAGAGAAGAAACCTGTCTCAAAAAACCAAAATGCAAACAAACAAAAGAAAAACCAAAATACCAAACCCAAAAACCAAAAAGTAAAACAAACAAAGACACAAAAAAGAAAAAACAAACAAATAAACGATTACATCATGTACAGGTTGGCATAAAATGTTTTCAGGTAAATTAAGATGTCGCCTGGTGCTCAGTAAACAGTGAGAATAAGGGAACGAAGTCACTTAGGTTCCTCTACCAGCTGCCACCCTATTTTCATACCCCCCACTCCTCCTTCCCACCAGGTGCACGAGCTGGAGCGAGCCCGCAGGGTGGCTGAACAGGCAGCCAGTGACCTGCGGACACAGGTGACAGAGCTGGAGGATGAGCTGACTGCCGCGGAGGACGCCAAGCTGCGGCTGGAGGTGACGGTGCAGGCCCTGAAGGCTCAACACGAGCGCGACCTGCAGGGCCGTGATGATGCTGGGGAGGAGAGACGGAGGCAACTGGCCAAGCAGGTACTGGTAGCAAGAGGCTGCAGGGACCCCAGCCCCGCCCCTGCGCCTCGGTGAACACCTGCGTAAGGGAGCTCCCTTCCGTGAGCATTTCCACTGGGGTCTGCTGCCCAGCTCCACCCACAAAGGCATCTTCCTGCTCTGTCAGGAGGCAGTGACACGTACCCGTGCCCCAGGCATATCAAAACTCCGAAGCACACACAATCCACCAAGTGCCGTGCGCAGCGTTCCCACCATCAGGAGGCACCCACCTCCTGCTCCCCCACCATCAGCCTAAGTGATGCTCAGGTGTCGTCAGACTCTTCCTTAGGAAGTTTACATGGACTTTTACTCACCCTTGATAGAGAGGGCATCATCGGGTGGCCATAGAAAGGATTCAAGTCCAGCTTGCTAAAGCATTGAGTTGACTGGGGCTTGTTTACAGAGGTGAGGGTGAGTCTGGGCTGAGCCGCAGGTGGGGAAGCGTGTGACTCTTACAATGCTTTTCTGTTTCATGAGTTCTTGTGATTTTCCTAAGGCCCCCCCCCCCCCCGCTCCCCTCCAGGAGGGAGTGTTTCATTCCAGGGGACTTGGGTGCAGAACAGGGCAGGAGGGACCAAAAAGGAGGAGTCACAGAGGAGGAACAGGTGGCTGGACAGAGTCTGGGCGCCACGACCTCTGACCTCTCCTGCCGTCCTCCCCACCCCCCAGCTGAGAGATGCAGAGGTGGAGCGGGATGAGGAGCGGAAGCAGAGGGCACTGGCTATGGCTGCCCGCAAGAAACTCGAGTCCGAGCTGGAGGAGCTGAAGGCCCAGACGTCCTTGGCTGGGCAGGGCAAGGAGGAGGCAGTGAAGCAGCTGAAAAAGATGCAGGTGAGAGCCAGGTGTGGTGGCGCACGCCTTTAATCCCAGCACTCAGGAGGCAGAGGCAGGCGGATCACTGTGAGTTTGAGGCCAACCTGGACTACAAAGTGAGTCCAGGACAGTCAAGGCTACGCAGAGAAACCCTGTCTCGAAAAACAAAAACAACAAAAAAAGATGCAGGTGAGGAGGGGCTGGAGGGCAGGCGGGGCCAGGGGCCAGGGCTCGGGTCTTTACCCATCACCACAGCAGCAGCCGGATTAGCCAGCAGCCTAGCTAAAGCTGGCCTCTGGCGTGTATTTCTTCTTTTTCTTTGTATTTTGTTCGTTTTAGATGCTGGACTTTGAAATTTAAGTTTATCATTTAATTAGATAATAAATGTAGTGCCACTGATAGGGGATTCAAAGAAGGAGCTTTACCACGGAGCCACACCCCCGGCCCCTCACTGGGGGATTCCAGGCTGGGGCTCTATCATTAAGCCACACCCCCCAGCCCATACTAGGATATTTAGAACGACAGGTGACAGTGTTATATTCCTATGGGGCAGCCGTGAAAAGGCCCAGTTCATGCACCCAGAGAAAGGATCCCTTGTTTGACACCTTCATCGGGCATGTAATAGTAATAATAAGTGTTTTATCACTGCAGTCCACTTTCTTTCTCACTGGCTCCTCATGGCGGTGCTGCACTCCCCTTTGTGTTGGTCTCTCCTTACACTCCTAGATTGGGGCCATAGAGCCACAGGCTAAATAGTCTATTCTGGGTCACTTTAAGAGACGTGTGTGAAGCCGGGCGTGGTGGCGCATGCCTTTAATCCCAGCACTCGGGAGGCAGAGGCAGGCGGATCGCTGTGAGTTCGAGGCCAGCCTGGTCTACAAAGCGAGTCCATGATGGCCAAAGCTACACAGAGAAACCCTGTCTCGAAAAAACAAAAAAAAAAAAAAAAAAAAAAAAAAAAAAAAAAGAGAGACGTGTGTGGTTTAAAAAAAAAAAAAAAAAAAAAGACGAGTGTGGTGGCGCACACCTTTAATATCTGTGAGTTCGAGGCCAGCCAGGCCAGCCAACGCTACACAGAGAAACCCTGTCTCGAAGAAAAAAAAAAAAAAAGAAAGATAAAAGAAAAGAAAGATAAAAGAGAAAGAAAGAAAAAAGTTAACTAAGGCTTGGAGAAGGGGGGTGGAATTAGCCCAAGGGCACACAGGCTCTGGACAGACGACTGGCTCTGTGCTGGCCCTGCTTGCTGGTAATGAGCAGCCTCAAAGTTGGGGTTCCTGGAAGCCGCTAACTAAGCCTGCACCTACCCAGGTCCAGATGAAGGAGCTGTGGCGGGAGGTGGAGGAGACGCGCAGCTCCCGGGAGGAGATCTTTATCCTAAACAAGGAAAGTGAGAAGAGGCTCAAGGGGCTGGAAGCCGAGGTGCTGAGGCTGCAGGAGGTGAGACTGGTGTGGGGCGGAGCCTAATTGAAGGCCCCGGCGGCGTGGGCGTGGCTTAACTGGAGGCCCTGGGGTAGTGGGCGGGTCTTTGCTGGAGGCCCTGGTCAGGGAAGACTTTGGAAGTGGGCGTGGCTCCCTGTGTCGCTGTCCGTGGGATCTTGTCCAAGGAGCTATTGGGAGCCAGAGCAGGAGCTGCCAGGCAGGGCCAGCCCTGGAAAGATGAGGAAGACACACAGGAGCCACGAAGTCAGGAGCAGGAGGCTGAAGTGAAGACGTCTGGGGGCCAGGGGTGACACAGAGGCAGAGAAAGCACAGCCCGGGTAGGAGGGAGGGCGTGTGGCAGGGTAGGAGGCCCAGTGATGCGAGGCAAGCAGGGTTGCCGGGGGACACAGCTCAGAAGATGAGGGTAGTGGGGCATTGAAGGCCAGCGCTAACGAAAATCCTTCCATGGGGGTGGGGATCACAGGATCACAGTCCTAACCCCTCACCCCTCTGCCCCTGACTGGTCCACATAGGAACTGGCAGCCTCAGACCGAGCCCGGAGGCAGGCCCAGCAGGACAGAGATGAGATGGCAGAGGAGGTGGCCAGTGGCAGCCTTAACAAGTGAGTGTTCTGGTGCCGCGGGCAGGGCACCCTCCTCTCGCAGGCCTGCCCTCTGCAGCAACACCTTACCTTCTTCTTCTTCTAGGGCAGCCATCCTGGAGGAGAAGCGGCAGCTGGAGGGGCGACTGGGGCAGTTGGAAGAGGAGCTAGAGGAAGAACAGAGCAACTCTGAGCTGCTCAAGGACCAGTACCGGAAGCTGCTACTGCAGGTGGGCGGGGCAGACCACCCTCGCCAGCCAGCCGGGCCCGCCCCTCCCCCGCCGGAGCCCTGGGGCACACTCACTCAACAAGCTCAGCAGAGGGCATTTGATAATTTTCAAGGATAAATTGAAGTTCGTAAGTCAGGAAGGCATGACTTACCGATTCATCTGTAATTCTGAGCCACTCTCAGACAGGCTGGCAAATAATTAAGCGAACAGTCAAAGGGTGCTCACAGCTCACAGCTGCAGTCTTAGTATTTTCCAGAGCTAAGACAGGGGCATTTTCATAGGTTCAAGGCCAACCAGGGCTACAGAAAGCCCAGACAGGAGAGAAAACGTCATCACTGCGGTGGACATGTTAACCCTCACCCATAACCTCACAATGGCCTTGAAGTCACAGCAATCCTCCTGCCACAGACTTCCGTGTACTTGCAAAACAGGCCAGGCCCAAGTTTGTTTAGTAGTATACATCACTTTTTCTTTTCTTGTTTACTTTTTAAGGCAGGGTCTTCTGTAGCCCTGGACTCACTTTGTAGACCAGGTTGGCCTTGAACTCACTGAGATCCATCTGCCTCTGCCTCCCCGAGCGTTGGGATTAAATGCATTCTCCGGATCCCCCTGCCCGTGATGACAGCCATGTGCTACCAAACCCAGATTATGCTGTACTGAGAAACCAGGGCTCCTTGTATATAACTGGCAAGGAGTACTAGCCAGCCCCTGTCACCATTTTCATTGACAATTAAAAATGTAAAGGCTAAAGGAGGGCTGCTGGGCTGGTGAATGCGTCAGTCAGCCTGGGCTGAGTGTCTTCCCATTTTCACGTTGAGGGCAGCAAGGTGCTTTTATTAGGGCCAGGGCCGGGAGTCCACACATCTGCCACAAGTCTGTGCTGCCTAGGGCTCAGAGTCTCTGGTGGGAGGGGCCAAAGGCTGCCTCCTTCTCACAGTCCCTCAGGTGACCCTGGTGCAGAGGAGAGTGTGAAGGGCCTGAAATAGCCTAGGTCACAGCCACGGACTTAGAGCGTTAAGACAAGTTTGTGACTGTCTCTGGTATTCACTAAAATGGCGGCGCGTGCCTGCCATCCCAGCCTTTCGGAGGCGGAGGCAGGAATCAGGAGGTCTGGGTCATCTTAAGTTACGTCGCGAGCTTTAGGTCAACTTGAGCAGCTCTCGACCTTATCTCAAATAAAAAAACTTTAAGACTAGATTTAAATAATCTTGGGTAATTTTAAATGAATTTCACACACCCTTGTTCACTAAAAAGTGAAAGGTGTGGTTTGCTAAGGGTTGCTTTTCCTGGGCTTGTTGAAGTGCTGTGGTGGAGTGCCACCAGGCTCTGTGCCGTGCCCAGGAGGGCGCCTTGTGTTGCCACCAGCTTCCTGCTGAGGGTCCGTCCCACTGTCCCATCGCCCTTCCTGCTGCAGGTGGAGTCTCTCACTACAGAGCTGTCTGCTGAACGCAGCTTCTCAGCCAAGGCGGAGAGTGGGAGGCAACAGCTAGAGCGGCAGATCCAGGAGCTGCGGGGTCGCCTGGGTGAAGAGGATGCTGGAGCCCGAGCCCGGCAGAAGATGACGATTGCAGCACTTGAGTCTAAACTGGCCCAGGCAGAGGAGCAGCTGGAGCAGGAGAGCAGGTAAGAAGGGAGGACACTGTGGCCTGGAAGTAACTACAGTCTGTGGGAGAGTACAGTTTATTCAACAGTATTGCAGCTAGCTATTGCTGTGTAACAAAACACCCTAAAATGTAGTGACTTTAAAAGAAGATTATTGTTGCTTATGAATTTGGTCCTTTGTGCTGGACTTGATTGGCCTGCCTGTTGTATCTTCGCTGATGGGAGCTTTGGCTACATGGCTTTGCTTGGCTGTTGAGCTTGTCTTTGCCCAGGATTGACCAGACCAACTTGATTCTGTTCCACCTAGCCTTTCATCCTCCAGCAGGCTATCCCAGGATTGCCTACATGGCAGAGCTGTGGTCCCAAGAATAAGGGACACCGTTGATGGGTTCTAGAGGGTTGGAGCTAGCACTGTGCCATTTTAGCTCTAAGCAGAACATGTCCTGTGATAGCTCAAGTGCACAGCCACATAGGAGCAGCTACAGTCATATGCCAAGGGTGTAGGAACAAGAAGGAGCGAGAACTCACACACACACATACACACACACATGCCAAACCATCTCAAAAAGGAATGTCTTTTTCTTACATAAAAAGAAGCTGGGCTCTGGGTCAATTTCCCTCGTGGTCACAAAATGGCTGCATACACATATTTAGAGCCAAGAAGCCAGGGCTAGCCAGGTGGGGGTGGCGCACACCTTTAATCCCAGCACTCAGGAGGCAGAGGCAGGCTGATCGCTGTGAGTTCAAGGCCAGCCTGGTCTACAAAGTGAGTCCAGGACAGCCAGGGCTCACACAGAGAAACCCTGTCTTGAAGAACTAAAAAAAAGACTGATAAGGTGGCTCAGTGAGCTTGCCACCAAGTTCTGAATATAATACCCAAGGCCCATGCGGCAAAAGGGGAGAATCAGCTGCAAGTTGATGTTCACAGCACAAGATATGGCATGCATATGAGCATACACACACAAATAAATATTAATAAATGAATAAATGAAGCAGGAAGCAATGGCAATAAGGTTGAGTTTCCTGTCAATAAACTTTCCATAACACCTATCAAAAGCCACTGTGCTAATCAAACACATCACTAAGCCTGACACATGAGGAATTTCCAGTGCAGCAGGCACCCCTGGCCATCTACACAGGTGTGACACCCATGATCCTTCTGTGATGTATAGAAAAGCAGGTTAGACACGCTTGTCTGTCTAGGATCCCTGATATTCCAGTTCGGCATTTCCACTTCAGTCTGGAGGGGCTGTAAATCCCTCTACATCCAGAGGCAGGTTGGGGCTGCGGCTCAGTGGGCAGAGTGCTCGCCTGGCATGCACGGAGGCCCAGGTTTCATCCTCAGCACTTCACAAGCTGGGCATGAAGCCAGGTGTTGTGGCGCACACCTTTAATCCCAGCACTCAAGAGGCAGAAGCAGGCTGATCGCTGTGAGTTCAAGGGCAGCCTGGTCTACAAAGCGAGTCCAGGACAGCCAAGGCCACACAGAGAAACCCTATTTTGAAACAGAAACAAACAAACAAAACTGGGCATGATGGTGCATGTCTGAGAGCTCAGCACTTAGGTAATAGAGGCAGGAGTATCGGGGGTTCAAGGTCATTGGTTACATAGTGAGTTTGAGGCTACATAAAACCTATCTCAAGACAGTCACCATCACAAGAAACATTTTAAGGAACATTATCTGTCCCACGAAAGGGAGCCTGGTAGCAATGTCTGGCTGAGTGGGAGGCAGCTGGAAGGTAGAAAAGAGGGAAGAGACCCAGGGATGGGGCAGCCACCCACAATGCTCTGGTAACAGAGGGCTAACTTTTTTTTTTTTCTCTTTAGAGAGCGCATCCTCTCTGGCAAGCTGGTGCGCAGAGCTGAGAAGAGGCTGAAAGAGGTGGTTCTTCAGGTGGATGAAGAGCGCAGGGTGGCTGACCAGGTTCGGGACCAGGTGAGCAGATAACATCACTACAAACAGTAGCTGGTGGGATCAAACCCAGAAAACAACCCAGTTACCTTAGCCTGGCATGTGGCTCAGCGGGTCATCCCAGCTATGGTGGAAGCTGAGGCAGGAAGATTGCTTTGAGTTCCAGGACAGTCTATGCTGCAGTGAGTGAGACCACTTCCTCAAGCCAGCAGCAAGAATGAAAATATCCTATAGTTCGCAGGTGACAGAACTTGGATGTAACTACAGACAGAGTCTGTGTCCTTAAAAGCTCAGCTATGCAAAACAAAAACAACAACAACAACAAAAGGCTCAGCTATGCTTTGTTTAGGCATTAGTAGTAAGGTGCTGGGAAGGTTCCAGAAGGTCCTGGCCCTCACATTACCAGTTTAGGAAATGTACTATACACAGAACCAGACAAAGATAGTGCCAGACTCTGGTGAGGGCTATGAAAGAAAAGGATGAAGACAGAGGAATGGAGAGCCTTGTCCAGAGTGGATGTTGGGAAGGGCTAAGGTGACAGTTGAATTAAGACCTGACAGAGGAGGTACAGCCAGATGGAAAGATTAGGAGGCTCAAAGGCCCTGAAGAAGACATGAAGTGGGCAGAATGAATCAGCTGGAGAATATAAGAAATGAAATTTGGGTTGGTAGAGTACTTATCTAACAAGCAGCAAGACCCTGGTTTTGCTTCCTAGCACTGACTGCACTTGGGAGATTAAGGCAGAATCATCAGAAGTTTAAAGCCATCTTTAGCTACGTACTGAGTTCAAGACCAGCCTGTACTACATTAGACAAATGAAGTCACATGATAAATGTTCTTAGCCTGGAGAGAGGTGGCAGTATCTGGGGAGATCAGGGTGAATATGGCATGGTCACTGTGTTAAGGCAGGCCCTTGCCAGCAGCCCTGGGGAGCTGAAGGAGAGCTATGGGGGGAGGGGCAGCTCATAGTGTGTCAGTGCTCCTTCAATGTTGTCACATGACTTCCAAGGAGCCACATGTTTATACAAGACAGGGCCCTGACAGGCCAAGGAACCAATTCCACCAGGCCAGCATGGTGAGCCAGTGAGTTTATTGGGGTCACTTAGAGAAACATGGGTGACTCATAGTCAGCTGCATCACCAAAAACCCCACTGAAGCCTGAATGATGGCTCACAAACACTGTAGCCCCAGAGGCCCAGCCCTCTCAACCTCCTGCCTGCCTCCTATATGATCTTGCACCCCAAAGACCACAGGCAATGGGGTAGGGGTGTGGTGTGGCAGATTTCACAGGGAGAGTCTGGTGGTCTCTGCTCCTTGTAGGATTGCTAAAAGCCCCTTCCCTGTTGCTCAACACCCAACGGTCTTCTACATATTTTGTTACCATAACTGAAAGTCTCAGTAGTCACCACAGCTGCTCCACCCCAGCTGACCC
The DNA here is from genome assembly GCF_903995435.1 of Acomys russatus. Classification (NCBI taxonomy): domain Eukaryota; kingdom Metazoa; phylum Chordata; class Mammalia; order Rodentia; family Muridae; genus Acomys; species Acomys russatus. The sequence goes on along the minus strand of NC_067143.1, from coordinate 4,407,678 downwards.
TTGGCCATGCAAAGGAGAGACTGAGGCAGGGTGGAGGCTGGTGTGAGGAGTAGGCTGTGAGGGAGTCCTAGGAATGACCTGGTTCCCACCTCTACCCAGCTGGAGAAAAGCAACCTCCGGTTGAAGCAGCTCAAGAGGCAGCTGGAAGAGGCAGAGGAGGAAGCGTCAAGGGCGCAGGCTGGCAAGAGGAGGCTGCAGCGGGAGCTGGAGGACGTCACAGAGTCCGCGGAGTCCATGAACCGGGAGGTGACCACGCTGAGGAACAGGCTCCGGTAAGACACCCTCATGCTAGTACCACCTTCGAGAGGAGAGCAGGGCCTGGCCTTGATGGCCAGCGTAGGGCACCCCCCGCCCCCGTGAGGAGGAGGTTGTGTCCTGCGTGGGGCAGGGGCCCGGGGTGAGGAGGAGGCTGTGTCCTGCCTGTGCTTTTCAGGTTTGTTCAGGTGTCTTCTGCACCTGTTCGCCCATTTACCAGCCTTTGATCGTAACTTTTCCTGTGCCCATCTTGCACCTGCCTTCTCATCTCTGCATCTTTGTTCCTTTCTCTTCCCACAGGCGTGGCCCTCTCACCTTCACCACCCGCACTGTGCGCCAGGTGTTCCGGCTGGAGGAGGGCGTGGCTTCTGACGAGGAGGAGGCTGAGGGGGCAGAGCCTGGGCCTGCACCACCCCAGGAGCCTGAGGCCCCGCCCCCTGCCACACCCCAGTGACCCAGTCTGCCCTAGAAGTCCAAGGACTGGGCCTCTCCCAGTGCCCCTCCTGGTTTGCACTTTGAAATGACGCTGCCCTCTGGCACTTTCTGGCATTGATGAATCCTATTGGGATCCCAATACCCCTGACCACTGGGGACTCCGAATCAAGGCCCTAAACCAAGGAGCCTGGTGGGAGGCAAGGATGGTCACTGCTACTAGGGGGAGCAGAATAAGCGTGGCTAGCAAGGAAGGCCTGTCTGCTCCTGGTCTTCAGCAGGCCTGTCCCCTGTAGAGGGCAGACAGGGCGCCTCCATCCCCTCCCAGTGCCCTGCCCTCTTTTATGTGGGGCAAGAGGCTGTGTGCTCATAGAGTAGTGTTCCAGTCCCTCATGCTCCAGGCACTAAAGAAATAAACTGGCTGGACCCTTCACCGTGGTTGTTTTCCTAATTGGGGACCAGAGCACAAAGGTCTTTCTCGGCTTCTGTAATGTGTGAGATCCTCTCTAGTGATCCTGTTTTTTTTTTTTTTTTTTTAAAGATTTATTTATTTATTTATTAAGTATACAGTGCTCTGCCTGCATGTATACCTGCAGACCAGAAGAGGATATTAGATCACATTATAGATGCTTGTGAGCCACCATGTGGTTTCTGGGAATTGAACTCAGGACCTCTGGAAGAGCAGGCAGTGCTCTTAACCTCTGAGCCATCTCACCAGCCCGTGACCGTGTATTTACAGTGCAATAACATGTCCCGCTGTATACTAGGCAAACCGTTTTCTCCTCGGCATCTTTGGGCATTGCTGAGAGAGTAAGGTAAACCTTTCTAGCCCTTTCAGAGTGGTAGGAACAGGCCCAGACAGGCTGAGCTACTAGCCTCAGGACACACAGGGAGACTGAACCCGGTTCCAAACCCCACACAGTCTGAATTCAGGCTATGTAATGCACAAGTGAGGATACAGTTTTCACATCCACCTTGCATACCCAGGACACTCTACTGTGCCATGGGGCTCAAGTCCCCAAGCTCTGTGCTCTCATATATTCCAGTTAAGAAGGGGCTATTCATGTTTGTCACCAAGGAAACCAAGGCAGGCAGGCAGGCACTTGCCCCAGTACCCAAGGAGGGCAAAAGATCAGGTCCCCTGGAGCTGGAGTTACTTACTGGGTGCTGGGAACAGAACTCAGTCCTCTGCAAGATCAGCAAGAGTTCTCAATGCCTGAGCCATCTCTCTAGACCCTTCCTGCCACTGAAACCTGTCTCTCCAGTTGCCCAAGGTGGGATCTGCCTATGTCCACCTCCTCAGTATCCAGTACAGATCGACTCTACTACGCTCAGCCTCCCCTGGGTTGGGTGAAGTCCAGCTGGCACTTAACCAACTGAGCCAGCTCCTTAGCTGCCTCTGCCACTTTTGAAACCTGCTTTTGGTTGTTTTTGTTTTGGCTTTTTAGTTTTTCCTAGACAAGGTTTTTCTGTGTAGCCTTAGCTATCTTCGACTCGATTTGGAGACAAGGCTGGCCTCGAACTCGGAGATCTGTTTGCCTCTGCCTCTCCCGAGTGCTGGGATTACAGTCCTGCACCACCGCACCCGGCTCTTTTGTTGTTGGCTTGATTTTGTGGTACTGGGTATTGAACCCAGAGCCTGACTAACACTAGTCTCCCTCACTGGGTGCTTCTGTGAAACTTTGTTTTCAGCCCTCTTATGCTACTGCCCTGCTTTTTAATTTCTTGAGAGAGGTGACAGGTCTGCACCACTTGGCCCAGCTCCCACCCACACTTGAAGTTCCCTCTGTGCACCCCAAACCCAAATCAGAAAAACCACTTCTAAATGAAAAGGAATCATTTATTGGGCTGGGGTATGGGAGGGTGGGTGGGGAGGGGCATGACACTGTTTCTTTGGGGGGGAGGGTTGACATGCGGCAGCTTCTGCGTGGGTGGTTCATGCACCCTGGGTGGGCGTGGGGGAGGCTTGGGGGAGGAGCCTAACGACTCCTCCCTCCCTGCCTGCGGGTGGGCCAGGAAGACCCGCCATTAGCACCAGAGTTGCAGACCTCCCCTCCCCCAGACTCAGGACCCGCCCCCATCCCTGAGAGCGCCCCTTGGCCAGCCCCTCCCGCGCCAGGCCAGACTAGGCCCGTCCGCCCACTAGAAGTAGAGAGACTTATTGCTGTGAGTGTATGGGGAAGGAGAGGAGTCGCTGAGCTCAGGAAGACCCCCTTCCCCTCTGCCAAACATTCCTCCCCATCGCCCCGCCCCCAGCCCCAAGTCCGTGCGTCCCTCCCCAGCGCAGGAGGGGTGCGCGACGCATGCGTGTGTGTGGGGGCGCGTCATGCAGCGCATGCGTGCAGTTGCAGGCACCCTGGCGGCCGTGGGGAAAAGGGAGGCCAGGATCTGGCTCTCTCTCCCCAAATCCCACACTGTTTGGTAAATTGGGAGATGTGGCAGGGGCAAAAATCACGTTTTGTAGACGTTTATAATGATGGTAGCTTTTTTTTTTTCTCTTTAAAGCTTAACTAAAAAGCTGGATATGTGTAGGGAGCTGGAGAGCAGGGGGAGACAGTGGGAAGTGGTAGGTACCCTTCAAAACGGACTCTTACCCCCTTTCCCCGCCCCATTCGTCTCTTTCGAGGGACAGGGGGATAACAGGGGGTGTTTAAATAAGTTGAACCCTTTGGCAATATTAGGAGTCCTCACCCTATACCTTGTTGTCTGGAGTCCCCTAGCCCTTTGCCTTACCCCTACCAGACCCCACCCCACCCCTCAACCCCTGTCTCACCGGGGTTTAAGGTCCCAAGGGAAGGCGGGGGGAGGGGGGACTCAAAATGCCCCTTGCATAGGAATTGTTGCATCAAGAATTGGACCCAAGGACACCTCCACCGACACCCTGGTGACAGCGGGAGGTTTCCCTGAGGCTGTGGGAACAAGGGATTGCTAATTCGGCTGACGGCCGAACTCCTAATGGGGAGTTCGCTAAGGATTCTGGGACCAGTGTGGTCTCTGAGCTTGGGGGAGGTAGCGTCCTGGAGCCAAGACGGGATTTTAGAAAGTTTCCCACCCGCGAACAGGGCACGTGGTGGGCAAGGAACGCTGAGAAGGGCAGGCTGCGATTTTAGCCGAGGTGGGCGTGTCCTCTTTTCCCACCAGGTGGGCAAGAGGGGCTGCCAGAGATTGAACCCTGGGACCTCAGCGCATTAGGCAAGCGCTTTAGCATGAGGTCCCATCCTGTCCTTGACTTGCTTTCAGTGGCAACACCCAACTACTGCGCTGCCTGGACGCACCAGCCTGGTGTGAGCCTGCAAAGAACACACAAAAGTCCCACATTCTGGGAATCTCTGGCGGTCGTGAAGTGTTTTGGCACCATGGGGGTGGGGTGCAGGGGAAGGGCTTTGAGGAGGGGGCTGCCTAGACAGCAATACTGCATTGGGGTGGGGGCTCCCTGTAATCAGACTGAGCCCAGAGGAATGTGATGTCAGGGGTCGGGGCAGCCTTGAGAATATGGGGGTTGTCCAGGCAATGACAGAACCCCAAAGGCTGGAAGTGAGCTGAGGTGCAAGGATGGAAGAACACTGCGGTGCAGTCCAGGCCAGTGGGGGAGGGGAGAATAGGTGGAGGTGGGTGGGGAGTGTGGGGCGCCGGAGTGCCTAGGGTGTGGTAGTGCAGGGTGCCAGGGTCTATCTCCGTAAGTCTAGGATGCTAGTCTCACGTCCTGGGATAGAGTGGAGACGGGTGGGATGGAGGGTTCTGGGCCTGGAGGGCCAAATCCATGCAGCGAATAGAGGGAGCATATCCCTGGAGGCGGGCGTGGGTGGAGTGCGCCAGCTGGCGTCCTCCAAACCCGGGAGCAGCTGGCAGAACCCCCCCCCCCCCAGCCCCCAAGCTGAGCTCCTCGAGGCTGCGGCTGATTAACCTGTCTTCCTTTTCCCACTTGTTCCTAGAGGTTTTTGTATTTTTGTTTGTTTGTTTGTTTTTCCTAAATCGACTAGTGATGGGTGGGTCGCCCCTTTTGGAGGGTGATCAGGAAGACCCCTAAAATGTCAGCCCGACCCCAGAAGCTCCCAGCGGCCTCCCCCTCCAACTCTGCACGCAGCTCCTGGCGGCTTATTGCTGAAGAGGGGGTCAGGGAGGCATGCAAACTGGAGTGGGTGCCCCAAGATGGAACCAGCTTTCAGTTATTTACAGGAGTCATGAGATGGGTGTCCTATGGCTCGTGGAAACCTGAGGTTTGCTTTTTTTTTTCTTTTAGAGGGGAGGGAGTAGGGGAGGGGAACAGGCTCCAGCCCCGCCCCCTCTATCCTGGGGGCTCTAGTATGTGAGGAGTGAGAGTGAGGAGTGAGAGGTCCGGGGTGTCTGCTGGCATCACCATCCCTTTTGCATATTATTAATTACTTTTTTTTTTTAAAGACCCTTTTCCCCCACCCTCACTCCCAGCTCCCTTTGACCTTCTCACCACCCCCAGTGCCCCCACAGGGGGTCCCTACACTAAAGGATGGAGGGCAGGGTTGGGGGAGCTCGGCGAGTTGCCCGGGGTGAGCCAGGGGGGGTGGCGAGGGGCGCGAGACGCAGGGACACCCCGCTCAGGCCTACAATGCTGCTCAGGCTGCGGGACTTCTCGTAACCTGGGGAAGGAGCAGAGACAAGGGTGGGAGGGGGCGTGGGGATGGGAGCCAGGGCGAGGGAGCGACACAGAGCCCAAACAAGGACACAGAGGCAGAGAGAGGGATGGAGAGGCAAGAGGTGCCCGGAGCAGACACGGGAGATAGGGAGATAGGTAGGATGGGCGGGCGGAGGAGATGGAGAGAGAGGTGAAGAAATCGGAGAGTCAGTCAGCATCAACAAGAAAGGTGCAGACACAGGGAGGGGGAGAGACAGGATTAGGAGGTGGGTGATGTCCACTGAGCCGCCCCACCCAGCCATGCCCAGTAGAGAGGCCCTCCCACTTCTTGTCTCCTCCTCCCGGAAGACCCCGGGTCTGAGGCCCAAAGGCAGCAATTGGCGAGGTGGGATGGTGGGCGGCAGGGGCTGGGGTGGAGGCAGCAGCTGGTGGAGGGGGCTGCACAGGGTGGGGCTGGGGGCCTAGTGAAGGGAGTGGGAGAGGATTCCTTGGGACCTTGTGATAAGAGCCTCACTGTATAGCCCAGGCTAGCCTAGAACATTCTATAGCTTAAGCTGGACTCGACCTCACTGTGTATCCCAAGCTGGCCTCAAACTCACTTTTCAGCCCAGGCTGACTTCAAATTCAGTAGGTAGATATAGCCTTGGACTAAGAAGCGTGAGTCATTTCACTCAGCACGGACATCTTTTAAGGGTCCGGGACACGGGATGAGGTGGAGGATTTCAAAACTGGATGGGGTCTGCTGGTGACAGGAAGCAAGCAGTAAGGTCACTAGCTCATGGGATCCCACATCGGGACCACTGTGGGTTTTGTTGTTTTGTTTTGGGTTCTGTTAGCACCAGCGGCTGGGATGGTTTTTCTAAGCATCCCAGGCTGGGAGGTGGTACTCTAACTGCAGTGGAGCGTACCTGGCGGGGATGGGGACCAAAAACCCAGTGTCTGGGGACACTCCCTCCCGCCATTCCCAGTTGCTAACCTGGGGGAAAGGGACAGGGGGAACCCGAGGGTCTCGCGAGGTCTCAGGCGGTGACAAGAGCTGGGGACAGAAATACAGAGAGTCAAGGATGGGGGATGGGAGGCAGATGGGGGGCTCCCCAACACAGGCTCACTGTTGGGGGGACGGAGAAACGCCGCCGGGATGTCTTCTTCCTCTCTGGTGTTTTCCGGGGGGTGATGGGAGCGGTGAAATGGGGGCAGCCAGAGACATCAAATATGGCAGGAGCTTCCTGGGTGGCTAGGGAAGGGCAGGACCAAGGGTGGGAGGAATGGGGTTGGGTGTGGGAATCTGGAGGCTGGGGTGAGTGGGGATAGGCCAGGAAAGAGGGAAGATCTTGGGGAAGACAGGGAGGGGGTGGGGACTGGGTGACACTGGGGCAGAGAATTCGGTCAGCCCCATCAGCTCCAGCCATCATTTGAGTTCAATGAATGGATTTTGGTATCATATGCAAGAAAAGCAAAGGCCTCGTCCACCCAGCCGGGATCCCCGGCCCTTCCCCACACACCCCACTTTACCCTTCATTCCCCCCCTAGGGGTGAGGAGTAGAGGTCCAGGTTCAAGCGAGGGGTTGGGGTGAGATGGGAGGAAGGAGGGAAAGAGTGATGAGATGGACGTGGAGGGTGACGGGAGAGGGTGCGGGACGGACGGGGGAGGGCGCGGCACACGCAGGAGGGCACGGCACACGGGCCCCTGAGCTAGGAGCCTAGGTTCTCAAACCTGTCTGCTTCCCTGGGTGCCTGTGGAGCACAGCTGGGTGCCTGTGGAGCACGGCGGTGGGGGATGGGGGGGGGAGGAGGAGGGCTGCTTAGGCATGTCCTGAGCCTTCCTGAGTTCTCCAGTATAGCACTGCTGTAGGCTGGAAGCAAGGACTGACTCTTCATGTTTGAATTTCTAAAGAAGGCGCTATGAGGTCTTTAGAAGGACATCAGACTCCTTCCAGCAACTTCTAGCATCCCCCAGCGCTAGCGCTGAGCTTTCTGCCCGTTCAATCCTGCCCGCCTTTCTTCTCTTTCTACAGTATGGGAAGCAGAACGGAGGCCGTGCTCAGCGGTGCTTTACCACCGAGCCCAGCCCGTCACTTGGGGATGCTAGGCAGGAGGCCAAGGTACAAACCCAGTGCTCCTTTATTTCCCCCAGTCCTTTCTGCACTTCTCCCCCCCCCCCTCCATTGGTCCTTTTTCAGGTCTCCTGCTACTTCTCAGGTTTCCCTAAGTTGGCTGTGGTGGTGCCTACCCACAACCCCAGCACCGTGCACAGGGAGGGACCAGGTCCCATCTGGATGTAGCTCAGAGAGAGCCTGAGCCTGCCAGGAAAGTTCTTTCCTCTTCATGGTAGGGTAGTGTAACAAACTACACCAAAGTATAGTGGTTAAAACAAGAAATTTAGGGGGACAGGGTCTTGTTTTCTACTCCTGGCTAGCTTCAAACTCACAATCCCAGGCTGGAGAGATGGCTCAGAGGTTAAGAACACTGTCTGTTCTTCCAAAGGTCTTGAGTGCAATTCCCAGCAACCACATGGTGGCTCACAACCATCTATAATGAGATCTGGTGCCCTCTTCTGGCACGCAGGCGCATATGGGGGCAGAATACTGTACAAATAATAAATAAATAAATAAATCTTTAAAAAATCTTGCTGGGCGGTGGTGGCGCACGTCTTTAATCCCAGCACTCGGGAGGCAGAGGCAGGGGGATCACTGTGAGTTCGAGGCCAGCCTGGTCTACAATGTGAGTCCAGGTCAGTCAAGGCTACACAGAGAAACCCTGTCTCAAAAAAGAAAAAAGAAAAAAAAAAATTGGAGTCCCCCTGCCCCAGCATCCAAGTGCTGTTGTAATCACAGACTTGTACCCCCATGCTTGGCTTTTCCTGTCCCTGATTGACCCTTGACCTCTGACTCTTCATCTTTTCCTATCATCGCCACAGACCTAGTCCCAGCTAGGTCCCAATCCTCTGGTCTCTAGATTCTCACCCCAGCTCCTTCCAGCCTCTTGATCTACTTCATCACAGCGCCTGGCCCCCAGCATGGCCCCACTTTCCTGCTTCTTCTGCCTCTTCTCTTCGCTGATATGCCGAAAGCATCTGCTTAGGGTGAGCCTCGATCTGAGAGTCAAGGAGCCTGCCTTACTCCATCCTCCACTTGAGAGTGTCCAGGTACAGGACCCACACTGGTGACTGGATAAGAAATACCCAGAGAAGGAAGCAGACAGGCCGAGGGCTAGGGACAGTGGTGGGGTGGGGGATGGGGGTGCACAGGTCAGAGGTCGGAGTTGGGGCTGGGTTAGTTCTGGGGTGTTAGTGAGGACTAGGCAAATCCTGGGGTGACGGTGAGGGTAGGTGTCAGGGACTGGGTGCAGCTGTTCATCATGGGTGAGGGTCTCAGTCAGTGGGACAGCGTGTTCTCAGAGAGGTTAGTCAGAGGTGCAGAAAGGAGGCGAGTCAGGAGGGGCCATGTGGGGAACTACTTACCCTGGGGGGGAAGGGGGCTCGTCCACTAGGGGGATATCCAGGCTGCTGCGTTGGCGTTGAGGTCGGGCAAGAAGCTTGGGGGGCCTGGCTTACGCCAGCATGGAGGGGGCAGTGGGGGAGCACCAGTGGCTGGGGATGAGGGAAGAGGCCGGAGAGTCAGGGTGGGTGGGGGAGATGGAGATGAAATAAAGACAGGTGAGGAAAACTTGGGGCTCGAGGTGAGGGAGGATGGGGAAAGAGGCATTGGGGCTGAGGGGAAGAAAGGGGAATCCAGCACCCCCCCCCATCCCCTCTCCTCCCCTCCCTGGGCTGGGGAGAGAGGAAGGGTCTTTGGGGAGCCTCTGGAGGGCACCTCACCTTTCCGGATGGAGCCATCAGGGGAAGGGGCGTAGTCAGTGACAAGGAAGCAGGCTCGGTCCCGGCTGTAGCGACCCCGGCTTCCGGGAGTGATGGGGCTCTTGTCTTCTGGAGACATGGCTGGCTGGTCAATAGCAGGGCAGTCCTCATGGGCCAGTGCAGCTGCTGCAGGGTCCCCATTGGGACGGGGGTCAACTGCAAGGGGAGAGGTCACAGAGGAGAGACTGAAGGGAGAGATGATGGTGAAGGGCATGGGAGAGATGAAGATTTGAGAGCGGGGGAGTAGGAAATAGGTTGCTGGGGACCTGGTTGGGGAGGGCGCTGAGAGTGGGGGGGGGGGAGTGGGATTGAGGGTGTGGATATGTGAGTGTGTGGAAGAGGATGCCAGGAGGGCAGCCGGGGCTACTGTGGACCAGGCATGCTTCTTATCCCATCACTCAGGAGGCTGAGGCAGGAGGATTCTGAGTTTGAGGCCAGCTTGGGTTGCCTAGTAAGATTTACACACACACACACACACACACACACACACACACAGAGGGAGGGAGGGGGGAGAGAGAGAAAGAGAGAGAGAGACAGAGAGAGAGAACGGAACCAGGGTGGGTGCTGGGCACAGCCCGTGTTAAGGTGCTGAGTGTTGGCAAGGGACAGGCAGGATGTCACGGGTTGTGAAGTGGTTGCTTAGGGACAAGTTGGGGTGCTGCAAAGGATAGCATGGGGAAGGGTTGGGAAGGTGACAGGTGAGGGAGGGTGAGGTGGGGGTCCCCTAGGCTCTGACTTGAGCTATTTTTACTGGATAGGAAACTGGGTCAGTGGCTAAGGGACAAGATGGGGGGCCAGGCAGACTAGCTCATTTTCTTGACCTACTTAAGGCCTGGTGGGGGGTGGGGTGCTCACCTTCCTCCAGGACACCCAAGTCACTGCCTGCAAGAAACAGAGTCCCCCAGGACACACACAACACTCGGAATAAGGCACAACGGCCAGCTTTCTTTTCTCCTCCCTCATCTTCCTGGCCTGTCTCCTAATTTTTTTTTAAAAAAATTTTGAGATAAAGTCTCGCTCTATATAACCCAGGCTGCCTTTGAATTCACCATCCTTCTGCCTCAGTTTACCAAATGCTGGAATAACAGGTGTGCTCAACCAGACCTGGCTGCCTCTTCTCTTAGCATGAACTCCCTCAGGCTGTCCTCTGCAGACCCTGCCTGTTTTGCCACAGACCCTCTTAGTCTGTCTGTCCTTTAGCCTTTCTGTCTGTGGTCCTGAGCTCTATCCTGTGGACTGCCCCACTCCTTTGTCTTCCTCTTCTTAAATGACAGGGATACTTGCACGGACTGACTGTGGTCTGCCACAGTCAATACTGTGCCAGTGCCCAGGCCTGTCCCCAGCCTTCCTAGGAGTCATGTGACACTCCCCATGTTTTACACTGAGCCCCATTCTTTTTGAGACAAGGTCTCATGCAGCTCAGACTGACCTTGAATGGCCAATTCCCCTGCCTCTTGCTAAATCCTGGGATTACTGGCATGCACCACCATGCCTGGCTCTCATTCCTTTTTCTCTTTTCTCTCCATCTTCCCTGGACTCGCTTTGTAGACCAGGCTGGCCTCGAACTCACAGAGATCCACCTGCCTTCTGCCTCCCAAGAGAGGGAACTGTCTCTTAAGAACTGGAGTGGTGGTGGCTCACACCTTTAACCCCAGCACTCAGGAAGCAGAGGCAGGTGAATCTCTGAGTTCGAGGCCAGCAAATCCAGGACAGCCAGGACTACACAGAAAAACCCTGTCTCAGAACACCAAAGCCAAAAAAATAAAAAATAAAAAATTGGAGTGGCTTAGGGAGCCACTCAAAACTTTTGTTTGTTTTCCTGAGGCAAGGTCTCCATAAGTATGTAGCCCAGGATAGCCTCAAACATGTATTGACCCTCCTGCCTCGGCCTCTCCAGTGTTGGAATTATAGGGGAGTGCAACTAAGCCCTGCTATCTCTCTCCCCTCCATCCTCCTGTCCTTCTTTTCTTTCTTTCTTTCTCTCTCTCTTTCTCAGCTCCCCCCATCATTTCTGAGATAGGGACATGTAGGTCAGGCTCCATGTGACCTCTTGATCCTCTACAACTACCTCCCAAGTATGGGCGGTGCCGAGTACCACAAGGGTTGGGCAGCACGCACCACCACACCTGGATTTCCGAGGCTCTGTCTCCAAACACTCTCACCACTCACCTCCGACCAGGGGCCTCTCAGAGCAGTCTGGCTGAAATCCACGTTCAGAAACTCTCGGCACGTGGAATCCTGCCTCTGTGGCCCCTCCTGCCTCTGCTCCAACTTTGTAGCCACTTGTCCTTTCTGTCTGCTCTATTGCCTTCCACCCGACCCTGCCTGAACCTAGGAGACACCCTGCCCCTGCATCCTGCCCCCCCAGGTCTTCCCACACCCCCAGTCCTGGCCCCAGCCTCACCTGCCCTGTTGGTTTCAATCACTTCTTCTTGAGCCAATGGGCAGGGCTCACCAGGGGCTGGCAGAGGAGGCAATCCCATGATGCCCAGTCCCCCTGCACCACCCCTGAGCAGCCCAGGGTGCGTGTGGGGTCCAGGTGGGTAGGCCCCAGCCACATTCACCCCCATGGAAGGAGGGGTGATGGGTGGTGGTGGGCTGATGCCACCGCTGCCGTGGTGCGGGTGTGGTGGGGGTGGAGGCGGAGGGTCGGGCTTGCAGTAGTTTGGTGAGCCAGGCTGCGGGGGCCTGGGGATATGTTTGTTTTTCTTCTTTGGCAATTTCTGCTTGGCCATAGCCAGTGAATAGTACATGCCGAAGTTGTTGACGATGACAGGCACCGGCATGGCGATGGTCAGCACACCAGCCAGGGCACACAGTGCCCCGACCAGCATCCCAGACCACGTCTTAGGATACATGTCTCCATAGCCCAGCGTTGTCATGGTGACCACAGCCCACCAGAAGCCGATGGGGATGTTCTTGAAGTAGGTGTGGTTAGAGCCCAGGATGTCGTCAGGGTCGGCACCGATGCGTTCAGCATAGTAGATCATGGTGGCGAAGATGAGGACCCCCAGAGCCAGGAAGATAATGAGTAACAAGAACTCGTTGGTGCTGGCCCGGAGCGTGTGGCCCAGCACACGCAGCCCCACGAAGTGACGGGTCAGCTTGAAGATACGAAGGATACGAACAAAGCGGACAACACGCAGGAAGCCCAGCACGTCCTTGGCAGCTTTGGAGCTGAGCCCTGACAGGCCCACCTCCAGGTAGAAGGGCAAGATGGCCACACAGTCGATGATGTTCAGACTGCTTTTGAGGAACTCCACCTTATCCGGGCAGAAGGTGACACGCATGAGAAACTCGAAGGTGAACCAGACCACACACACGCCTTCCACGTAGGTCAAAAAAGGTTCTGTCTCCACCTCCACATTGGTGATGTTCTCTGGGGGAGCTCCAGGGATCGGAGAGGCCTGTGTCACCGTCTTGTTGCTGATATGGATGAAGCCCTCATGTGTCTCCAGGCAGAAGGTGGTGATGGAGATGAGGATGAAGAAGAGGGAGGCGAAGGCCACATACTGCAGGATGGGAGAAAGCATGGCGGTGACCAGCGTTGTCTGCATCACAGGAACCTAAAGGGCCTCTGGGTGGCCTCCCCTTCCCACCCCAGGACCCACATCCCATGAGGACCTAAGAGTTCTCACTTAATGGTTCTGCCACTTGGAGCAGCCTTTTCTGAGAAAGGAACATAGGCCCAGGGCAGGAGCTCACCACAGCTGACCCAGGGGGGCAGGAGCTCGCCACAGCTGACCCAGGGGGGCAGGAGCTCACCACAGCTGACCCAAGGGGGCAGGAGCTTGCCACAGCTGACCCAGCGGGGCAGCTCGCCACAGCTGACCCAAGGGGCAGGAGCTCGCCACAGCTTACCCGGGGGGGGGGGGCAGGAGCTTGCCACAGCTGACCCAGGGGGACAGGAGCTTGCCACAGCTGATGGGGGGGGGGGGACAGAGCACTCTCTGGGCTCTATGTCAGGGTTCCTCAGAAGGATCCAAATCTGCTACTTGAGATGGGAGTGTGAGGGACTACCACACTCTACCCATGTCTCATGGGTTTGGGGCTCGCCTGGGGAAGGGAGAGGGCAGCTGGGGACACAGGCATGTATTTCTGTGTCATTGAGGACTATAACCCATCAGGCACAACCTTACGCAAGCTAGGTAGGTAAGCACTGTGTCCCCGAGCTCTAATTTAACCAGGCTGGCTTCAAACTTAAATCCCCCTGCCTCAGCCTCCTGAGTCTCTAGGATGACAGATCTACATGCCACTAGGCCCAGATCAAAAGCCTGGGTTTGAATTTGTCAAACTGGAGCAAGGGTTAAGCTTTCTGAATCTGAGTTGTTTTTTTTTTTTTTAATGGAATTGTTATGAAGATTTGGTGAGTGTGCAGAGGGCTTGCTTCCAAAAACAGTGCTTGGCTGAGTGCCTAGAACACAGTGAGATCTGAGCTGTTACTAGGGTACCGTGGATCAGTTAGCGGGGACAAGGATGAGGGGGTCAGAAATGGCTAGGATCTAAGGACCCCCAGTGTCAGCATGCCACTGAAAACAGAGACCTGGGGTGGGGGCGGCAGTTCAGGGATTTGGGGAAGCTGAGGAGGGAGGGCCTGACTAGGTTAAGGGAAGAGGAAAGGGAAGCTGGTGGACAGGAGGGGCTATGGTCCTGAAGAGGCACTCAGGGACTTAGACTGTGGTCCAGACTCCAATAACTGGGGGGTGAATAGGCCCTGAGTCTTAGGGTAGCCTGGGAGAGTGGTCAGTGGTGTACACCACCGACTTAGCTTCTCAGCAGTGGAGAGAAGAGGCCAGAGGCCTCTGCAGAGCGCATGCCCAACGCCTCCCCGCCCCCCCCCCATCCGCAGGCTGCAGCACTGCAGTGGAGGCGGACCGACCCGGCTCGGAGGAGGGCGCGCGGCGGCCAGTACCACGGACAGCTCCCCCCACCCGCAGTGCGCAGCCGCAGTGCCCTGATCACCTTAACTCCTTCCAGGCTGTAGCGCCACAAGCCGACGCGCAGCCGCAGTGCCTATCTACGGTTCTGTCTTCGTGGCTAGAGACCACCTGGCCTATAACTTGCATAACCCCCTTCCCTCCCAGGGGCCCGAGGAAGGGTGGGCAGCCGCTGCAGTGCACACGTGCAGGGTTGGTTTCCCCCACTGAAGCATGGAAGGGTAGCAAGGCTCTGTAAGAAGAAAAAGCGGAGCAGGAAGGGCTGGACACTGAGCTTGGAGGTGGTTTGCGTTCCCAACTTGCAAGAAAGTCCACCTGGAGGCCGGAAAGTACCGGCACACAGCAGATGCACAAATAAATAATTTTTAAAATGTATGCAGTAAATGAGTGACCTTTGTAGCCATTCTGGACCCCAGCTTGACCATCACCCCAAGACTCTACCTCAGCCTCAACACCCTTCAATGGGGTCAAAGGAAGGAAGGCCACCCAGTGGGAAAAGGAGATGCTGGGGGGGGGGGGGCAGGCAGAAGGGGCATCTGGGGCCATGTCCCTCCTGCCTCCTCTTCCTTTCCCCTTCCCCCAACTCATGCCCAAATGTCGCCAATTCAGCGCTTCTCAGGGACTAAACTTTATGCGAAGCCTCCGGTCGTCCCCCCCCGCCCCTCTCCCCCCGCAGCACGAATGCGGCACTGCGGCTCCGCGTCCTTCCTGGCCCAGGACGCGGCACGGCGGGGGGCGGGGGCGGGAAAAGAATAGCTCTCTGTTACTCACTTTTTCTAGTGCCCCTTTTCCTGAACTTACACCCCTAGTTATTCCCACACCCTCGCTTCAGGGTCCCCCACCCTGGGAAGACGTCTAGGGAGAGGAAAGAGCCACGGCCAGAACCATCGAGAGGGTAGCCATAACACCTGGGACGTTACTAAAGCTTACAAACTTTTCCAGGAGAGATCTTTGAGAGAATCTAGGGGGTTTCTAAGAAAGGAGAGGGTGGAGAAGAGAAAAGGAACGGAGAGAGTTCTGGGTTTACACCAGAGGAGTGTCGGTAGGGAAAGCTGAGGTTGGGGCCAGGGTAAGCAAGGCTGGGAGAGGAGAGCCCTGCGGGTTGAGCTATCCCAAGAGTGGGGTGGAGTGGGAATTGAAACCGGCTTGAGAAGTTTCTAGGCCTATGACTTGGGTGTGGGTAACAAGAGAAAGGTCTCTATATGATATGGCACAAACTTCTGAAAGTCACTTGGCAGAATGAGAAAGAAAGTAACTGGGGAAGGAGCAATGGCAACCAGAAGGGATCCCAGAGGCAGAGGACAGGCCCACAGCTGGAGGGAAGGGGTAGGCTGCCACTGGGGAGCAACTGGGGGGGGGGGGGGTGGGGACAACGCACAGCACATACTGGTGGTGCTAGAGAGGAGAAGTATGACATGCGGACCCTTCTAGAGACACAAGGAGGAGTGGGACCTGCTTGTGGGGAGTCTGAGTTCTGCGGGGGAGGTCCTTCACGAGAGGTTGGTGAAGAGGGCAAAGAATTTGAAAGGAGAGTTTCAAAAGGAAGACACCCCCCCTACACACACACACACACACACACACACACACACACACACACACACACACTCAGTGTTGCAGCTAGGTTGTGGGGAAACTGTCCTGACTAGAACCAGTCATCTGGAGGTTCAGTAAGACTCTGGGGACTGGGATCTTCTAGAACTCTGAGAGCTAAGAGCAGAAGATCACCAGCAGCCAGGAGGCCCAAAGTTAGATACAAAGAAAGAGAAACAGAGATCTAGAAGTTGGGCCCAGGGAGAAAGAGGGAGGACCCCCAAAGGAGAGATGGAGAGGGTACTTCAGAGAGACAGGGGGGGGGGTGCTGGGGGGTAGAGTTCTTTAGGCCTGGGACACCGAGGTCCTAGAATAAAGTGGCTTCGAGGTGTTCAAGGGATGGTGAGGAAAGTTTTGGAGAGGCTGAGGACATTCTAGGGACCTGCCAAAGGTCTCAGAAGGTGTGTGGGGAAGGCGGGGTGGGACAGTCAGAAAAGTCCAGGAGAATTTAGGGTAGGGAGCCGTTTCCCAGGATCTAGGATGACTTGGAGAAGCGAGTTGGGGTTTGGAAGGCTCCGGAGACGCTGAAGGTTCAAGAGGTGCCTTTGCAGAACCAAAGGGGTGGCTTGGAAAGGAGGGGTGTTTTTGCAGGGGCGCAGGGAACTCCGGCTGCGGAAAGGAAGGAGTTCCAGAGGACTGGGGAGCGGGGGCGGGTAGCGGTAGAGGGAGACTTGAGATGGAGTGCTTCGGGAGCAGAGGGGTTGGGATAGTAAGGAGTGCTCGGAGAGCGCGCTCACCCTAGCGGCCCGCGACGAGTAGGGGTCCTCGAAAAGCGCCCACACTCGGGGCTGCCAGCGCCGCCACCACGTGCCGCCCGCGCCGCCCGCGCCCCCCGAAGGTCCCCCGGCGCCTCCGCCCGCGTCCTGGAAACACAGACGCTTGAGTTCGCCGCCTGCCCCGTCCAGGCCACCGCCTCCTGCGCCCGCCTCGTCGTCAAGACCCGCATCGTGGGCGCCCCCGGCGTTGGCGGCGTTGGCAGCGCCCGAGGAGTCGGGAGCCTCGAAGGAGTCTAATGCCTCCTCGGCGTCACGGTGCTGGCGGTAGGTCATCCAGCAGCAGGCCTCCACGTCCGTCTCGTCGATGCCCCAGAAGCCCAGCTCCTCCTCGAAGAGCGGCCCGCACACGTCGGCCGGGCAGTGCAGCTTGCCGGTGCGGTAGTAGTTAAGCACGTAGGCGAAGACGCCCGGGTGACGGTCGAAGAAGAACTCGTCCGTGCCCGGGTCGTAGTCGAAGCGCGCGGCCGCCTCCGGCTCGGTCAGCCCGGCCAGCCGGGTCCCCGGCAGGGTGCGCAACGTGGAGCGGTACGTCTCATGGCGCACGCCGCCCACGTTGATCACGATCTTACCGCTGTCGCCGCCGCCGCCGCCGTGCCGCCCCATGGCCACCGCCGGCAGCCCGGGGCATGGCTCGGCGCGTAGGCCCCCAGGCCCGCGGGAAAGCGGGGCACCCGCCGGGAGTGCGGCGGAGCCGGGCTGCGCGCACTGCTGTTGCTGTGGCGGCGGCGAGGACTGGAGCGGCTGTGGCGTTGGCAGCGGCTGCGGCTGCTGCTTGCCGGCCCCCTGGCGCCCGGGAAACGACCAGACGCACACTGAACTGAGCATTGGACAGGGAGGCGGGGCCGGGGGAGGCAGGGCCTCAGGGGGCGGGGCCCGGTTGGAGAGGCCGACGTGATTGGGCAAGAGGAGGAGATGAATGGATGGAGAGAGCGTGATTGGGTAGATGGAGGGAGGACACGCGCTGATTGGCTGAGGGGCTGGGCAGGGCCACAGAGAGGAGGACTTCGACCAAGCCAAGCTAGAGGAGGTGGGGTTGCACAGGAAGCTCAGGGATTGGGTCCTACCTAGAAGAGGGCGGGGCGTCAAGGGGACCCTAAAAATGCCTAACTCAGCAGCACAGCGAAAATGGAGACCTCGGAGCCAGGTATGAGAAAGAGCCAGGTGCGGTGGAGGCAGGGGGAATCAGGCGTTCAAGGTCATGCTACAGAGTGAGATAGAGGCCAGCCTGGGCTACACGAGACTCTGCCTCCAAAAAAAAAAAAAAAAAAAAGACTTGTTAGGGTTTTTCTTTGGAACCACAATAGAAGCCGACAAAAAGAAAACAAATTGAATTGGTCACTTGCCCAAAGCCTCGGCAGGCAGGACCTGCACTGAAGAGGCAAATGGACTAAGAAAGTTATTGGGTAAAGCGGCGGCCCAAGAGATCATTAACAGTCTTTATTTGGCCGGGACAATGAGGAGGAGGGTCTCACCTGGGTGGGGGGCGTGTACACAAGAACTGGAGATGGAACTGGATTAAATTAAATAACTGACAAGAGACCAGCGAAGAGGAAGGTATTGGCCCGCAGTGGTAAGAGGTAGAAGGAGAGACCTGGTAACTTCGGATGAAAGCTGGGGAGGGCCTGAGCCTGTAAGCCCCGGAGTCCAGGGAGGCCCTTAGGTTTGCTATCCTCTTGCCTCAGCCACAGTCTCCCGAAAAGCTGAGATGACAGATGGGCACCACCAGGTCCAGCTGGAGGTTGTGAACTTAGACCTCGTTAGATGCGGCTGGACCTGGGAGAGGGTTCCGGATGGATGCGAAGAGACACAGGCAGTGGGCGGGGTCTATAAGGAAATATCTTCAATAGTGCGGAGGAAAATGAGACTAAGTAGGTGGCAGAGTCGGGGGCTAAAAATGAGTATTTAAAGCACCAGGAGCCACCAGGCTGGTGGGATGGAAGACGGGAAATGAGACACCTGTTGGGGAAGGACACTCAGTGCTGGACACTGGCGTGGGGGTAGGCTGGAAAGGAGAGATGCGGTGTCAGAGTCCGTGGAGCCTTAGGGGAAGGGGCAGAAGTATCCAGTTGGTGAGGGAAAGCGGATAAGGGCTAGACTACAAATACTGCAGACAGGAGGCATGCAAGGAGGAGCGCAGCAGGTAGCTCAAGCAATAGCCTCTCCACCACCGGGTTGGGGGCCTGGGGGAGCCGGGGGGGGGGGGGGGGAAAACCAATGGGAAGGGGCGGGGCTATGAGGGAGAAGGGAGAAGCCGGACCACGGAGTGCACGCCTTCCAGCGGGCAGGCCCCGCCCTCTGGGCGGTCCTAGGCTTTGGGCCGACAGTGCGCAAGCGCAGCGGTTGCGGCTGGGGGCTGCGGCGGGAGGCGGCGCCTGCGGGAGTGAAGAGGGCGGGTCATGGGCTGCGGCTGCGGCGGTCGCTGGCTCGTAGCCTCCCTCTGCAGGCGCCACGCGGGTTCGTATTCCCATCTCCAGCCCCGTTCCTGCTTATGTGTGTCACCTTTTCTCCGTTGTCTCTCTGAGTGTCTCCCCACCTTGCCCCCACCACTCTATCTGGTCCCTCTTTTCTAAGTCTCTGTTCCTCCATGTCGGTGTCTCTTGGCGTGAGTCCCTCCTTTCCTTTTGGGTCTTTGTCCCCTCCACTGTGTCTCAGTCCCTCTCTCTCTCTAGGTCACTTAGCTACCCCTCTCTCTCTGGGATTGTGCCCATCTCCTTCTCTCTGGGATTCTGCGCCGCCCCCTCCACCCCACCCCCACCCCTGGCTCCGGCCAGTCTCTGTCTCTCACTTTCTGAGTCTCTATCCTCACCTTTCTCTCTCCATCCTCTCCCTGGACCTATGTTTCTCTCTCAGGGTCTCTGTCCCTCTCTTTCCCTGGGTCTTGGCTCTTCTCTGTCTCTGGTTCTTATTCTTGGTATGTCTTGGGCTTCTCTTTCTCCGGGTCTCTGTCTCCCTCTCCTGGTTCTCAGTTCCTCTGTTTCTGGGTTCCCTAGCCCAGTCTAACCTCATCCTGGCAGTAGTTGAGGCTGCGTCATTGTAGAGTTGCAGAAGTAGGGCCTGTCCCGCAGACCCAGGAGTGAGTCCTCACCCTCCACGGACCCTGCAGCCCCCCTCCTCTGGAGCCTTCAAGACTCTGAATGGCTCCACCAGGGCAGAAGATAGAAAGATGCACTCGCTACCCTCTGTGTACTTCTCATTCTGGCATGTCACAGAGAGAAGCGGTGACTTGCTGTGAAGGGGTAGGGGTGGGCCCCGGGTCGGTTGGGAATAAGGCTGCAAACTGGCCTGGGTGTGCATCAGTGGCTGGAAGTGCGGACTAGCACAAGGACCACAATCCCCTTCCGCACCTCACCTCCACCCTGACTTTCTGATTTTGACATCAGACAGGCACCGGATCCAGTTACCAAAATAAATCCATGTTTTGTTTTGTTTTCCCTAAAGGTCAGAAAGTGGGGGGTAAGGTGAAGGCTGGTGAGAGAGAAAACGAAGAGAAGACTGTGGGGTTAGAGGTGGGGGGGTACAGAGTTTGTACAACATTTTGTAAACTCGGAGCCCAGGAAAACTTAATTGTCATCATCACTCCCATGGCCTCACTAGAGAGTCGCCTTCGACCAGAGACTGCATAGGGCTTGGGTTCCAGGACATATGGAGGGGAACAGAGTCAAGGCGGAGTTGAGGGGATGCAGGAACGATGTCTACCTATTTCTTGAGACTCTTTTCTCAGTCCTGGTCCACTTCCTCCATCCACGGTCTTTCCCAGGACACCCTCTGTCATCCCTCTCACTGTCCCCTCCGTTATTCCCAAGGCCATGTCACTAGGGACCAGTCTTCCCTTCCTGGACTCCTAAGACTCTTTTCTGCTCCGACCCCTACACCCATCCCCTCAGTGCAAAATCCAGGAAAGAGTTTTAGTAAAGCAGAGACTGGAGATTCACAGCATAAGACCCCAACACACACACACAGACACACACGCACACACACTGTGGTAACGCATGTCTTTAATCCCAATACTCTGAAGGCAGAGGCAGGCGGATTTCTCTGAATTCAAAGCCAGACTAGTCTACAGAGCGGGTGCCAGGACAGCCAGGACTACACAGAGAAAACTCTGTCTCGAAAAACAAAAAGAGCCCCCCCCCCACACACACACACAAGTACCTTTCCTCCTTCAAATCTCAGAATCCGGGGGGAGGGTGTCCTTTAGCTGCAGTCTTTGGTCCCTGGCTCGTTCTCCCCAGTCCCTAGTCTCACAAGCTGAGCTGTAGACTGTCTTCCCACCTCGAAAACTTGAGCCTCTGCCTCCTCCCCGTACTCATCCCAAGTTTAGGCGAGGAGGGGACTGGAGGGATCTGGTGGTGTGGTGGGGTAACCGTGCCTAGACACTTCTGGGCAGCGGGAGACTTGCAGTTGAGGGCTGTGACAACGGAGGAGGGACAGCCCCTGCTCCCCACAGCCCAGGGCCTCGAAGCTCCGCCCTCATGGCAGACTCCAGAGGTCCTGAAATCCCCAGGGAAAGGGGCATACAAGGTCCGCAGGATGGTGATATGTCTCCTTAGAACAAGGGCTAGGAAACCCTTTAGCGTTTTCATTCCCACTGCCACCTGTCGCCTTGCCTCTCACTCTTACTGCTGTGGCCGCCTCCATTGGGACACCAACAGGCAGAGGACTACAAAATCCGTGATGCTCCGCGGTGTGCCGGCCTTTGACTATAGGCAGTGCGGCTGGAGGTGTCATGGGGATTGTTGTTCCAGGACCTCTCGCTGGTGTACACTGCAGAATAAGGATGCTTCTCTTCCCTTCGCTCTCTTCCTCAACTCCAGAGGTCAGACATTTATTTTCCCTTCCCAAAAGTTGCCCAAGTGGGTTCCTTCAGTGGAAAGTAGATATTTTTTTCTTTTTTATTGGAAAGAAGTAAAGCCGCTATGACTGTGTTAAATGGACCCCTCCCAATCAGAGTGTCCTCAGAGGAACTGAGCCTGTGTAGCCCTTCCTGGCCGCTGGGTGGCACGAGACTGAGCACGCGCGAGACCCACACGCGGGCCTCTGCTTTGGTCCCCTCGGTCAAAGACAGCCACGTATGTCCCCAAAAAGATGTCCCCGAGGATCCAGAAGGGTCCTTCTGGCTTCGGGATGTCCAAGGCCTGGAAACCCAACAGGCAGAGGCCAACATCGCTCCTTAGAATCTGCAAGGTGACAACACAGGGGACACGGACTGTCACGGGGCTCCGGGTATGATTGTCCCCTCTGCACCCAGAAGAAGACAAAGAATGTGTCTAGCTGGGCATGGTGCCACCAGCAAGTGATCCCAGCGCTCCAGAGAGTCAGGCAGGGGAATGGGGCTGGGAGTTCAAGTTCCCCATTTAAAAAGAAAGAAAAGAAAGGGGAGCTATGCCTGGCTCAGCTGGTAAAGGTGCTTGCTGCTAAGTCTGTCGACCTGAGTTCAATCCTCAGACTCCCTTACAGTAAGGGAAAAAAAAAAATTGATTCCGTTGAATTGTCTTCTGACATCTATACAAGTATGTGCACACAATAAATAAAAATTTTTAAAAGAGAGAAAAGGAAAGGAAAGGTAAAGTTCTGGCTGGGTGTACTGGCTCAGGCCTTTAGTGCCAGCACTGAAGAAACAGAGGCAGGAGGATCTCTGAGTTTGAGGTCAGCCTGGTCTATGTCAACAGTTCTGGGCCTGCTAAAGCTACACAGTGAGACACACACACACACACACACACACACACACACACACACCCCGTCTAAAGGCAAAGTTGTTTCTGTGTTGGACACCCAGCCTGATGACGTCAAGCCCCCCCCCCCCGCCCCATTGAGCTCAGTTTTGTTACTCTGATGTCATTATGCCAACTGCCTTACGTTGATGACGTAGTCCTGGCCTGTGAGGTTAAACCAGACTCCACCAAGGCGGAAGGAGACAGGGGGAAGCTCTGGGATCTTGGAACACTGGATGAGGTACTGCATGGAAGAAGAGGACAGTGAAGGTCGGCAGGTACCACTCGCTCTGCTCGAGTCCTGGGTGGCTCCCCAGTGCCCTAGAGCACAGCTCATATTGGACGGTCGGGTATTCTGGGCCTCTTGTACAAAAGCCTTGTTATGTAGGCTTCTAGTAAGGCCAGGTCTACATGTCTCTACCCGATCCACCAGGAAAGCATGGCCCCTGCTGCCTTCCACCCCACCACTCAGAAACTCCCAGTCCCCTGGTACCTGCTTTTGTCCTTAAGGCAGCAGCTTCCTGCCCAAAGTCTACCACCAAACCTCCAAGATCTTCCTTCCTCACACCCCTCAGAACCAGGAGTGGTCCTCACCTGCCCAGTCAGGAGGGGAAATCCCCCAATGGCTTTGTTCAAGGCCCGGATCTCCTCACTAGGTCCCGTGATGAGAGACGTGCCTGTGTCTAGGATGGCACCACAGCCCTGGGCACAGAGAGTCAACTCTTTGCCAACCTTCACACTGTGAGGAAAGGATGGGGGGGGCGGGAGCTGTCATCAGAGGCAGGGCCAGGATGCCCACACCCCCAGCTCAAGCCCCACGAGGCCAGGCTCCTCACCTCTCCATGTGGACCTGCCAGTAGGCAGGAATGGTGACTGGTATGAAGGTGAGAGGGGGTATGTAGTGAGCCGGATCTGAGCCCCCCAGGACCAGCTCTCCTCCATCAGACCCTTCAGAATCCCTGCAGAGGCAAAACACAGTAAGAGGCTGCTGTTTCATCTGTTGGTTCCAGAGGTGACCAGGGATGGGACTTCCTCTTAAAGTTAATTTCTAGGTGGGTCTGCTGGCTAGTTTTTTTTTTGTGTTTTTGTTTTTGTTTTGATTTTCGTTTTTTGAGACAGGGTTTCTCTGTGTTGTCTTTCTTTTTCTTTCTTTTTAATTCTTGTTACATCTCAATGTTTATCCCATCCCTTGTATCTTCCCATTCTTCCCCCCCTCCCCCATTTTCCCATTCTTCCCCCTCCCCTCCCCCCCCATTTTCCCATTCTTCCCCTCCCCTATGACTGTTCCTGAGGGGGATTACGTCCCCCTGTATATGCTTGTAGGGTATCAAGTCTCTTCTTGGCAACCTGCTGTCCTTCCTCTGAGTGCCACCAGGTCTCCCCCTCCAGGGGAACATGGTCAAATGTGAGGCACCAGAGTACGTGAGAAAGTCATATCCCACTCTCCACTCAACTGTGGAGAATGTTCTGAACCATTGGCTAGATCTGGGTAGGGGTTTAAAGTTTATGGACTGTATTGTCCTTGGCTGGTGCCTTAGTTTGAGCGGGACCCCTGGGCCCAAATCTGCCTATCATAATGTTCTACTTGTAGGTTTCTAGGACCCCTCTGTGTTGTCTTGACTGTCCTGGACTCACTCTGTAGACCAGGCTGGCCTGGAACTCACAGAGATCCACCTGCCTCTGCCTCCCGAGTGCTGGGATTACTGGGTGTGCATCACTTTGGCCTGACAGTCGTGGTGTTTTATCATAGCAACAGTAGCCAAGGGTAGGGGAGTATGGGCAGGTCCTAGGTATGGAGCCTGGAAGCAAATCAAGGTTGACCTTGAACTCTTACTCCTCCGACTTCCACCTCCCAGTCGCTGGGATGGTAGCCATGCACCGCCGTGCTTGGTACTGGGAGTACTTTTCCAGTATAACGTTTGCGCCTCCTAAAAGCTGGTGAGTAATGGGTGGCCCTAGCTCTAGGCAGGCCTCTCCAGTGGAGTGAGAGCTCTCTGGGGTGAGGCAAGGGTCCTTATGTGGAGTACCTGTTGAGTGAGCATGGAATTTCCTGTTTGATTTTTAAATCTGGGCCTTTGTGAGCCCAGGGTGACTTTGGAATGTCCCGAATTGCCACTTAGGTTGTGGGGTTTCTTGTCATGTTGGGTTAGCACTTCCCTGAATTCAGGTAGAAGCTCTTGGGTTGGGAGGCAGACTTCCTTCAAGGACCACCGGACTTCCTGTGTTGGCAATGAGACTTCCTGAAGGAGATTTCTC
The DNA here is from genome assembly GCF_903995435.1 of Acomys russatus. Classification (NCBI taxonomy): domain Eukaryota; kingdom Metazoa; phylum Chordata; class Mammalia; order Rodentia; family Muridae; genus Acomys; species Acomys russatus. Next base: position 4,383,256 of record NC_067143.1, on the reverse strand, counting down.
GGGGCTGGTGTAATGACTGGGTGCCAAGTCAAACAACGGGCAGCTATGCCCTGTAGCAGATGACCATCCCCTCTGGGCTTGCTGAGTGTTTACACACGCTTGTGGAGGGGTAAGGAGGGGCATGAGATGTGAGCACCCAGCTGCTCCTGCCTCAGTTGCTCGTGGCCTGGGAGAGGTGCTAGAGTATATAGGCCAGGGAAGACTGGGGGTGTGGGGGAGGCGGGCTACATCTATGTGATGATGACCCCTCATCCCTGCTGGGTACAGGCTTTTCAGGGACAGCCTTTTAGGAGGAGCTCACACACCACTGTGAGTAACCCCTCACCTGTGCTCTGTCTGTAAGGAAGCTGAATAAACTCGTTGGTTCCCCAGAGTGAACTGCTTTGGAAGGATGCCTTAGGAGGAGGGGAGCTGCCCCCACCCCAGGAAGGGATTTCAGCAATTGCTCCCCTCTCAGTACCTGTTGAGGTAAAAGGAGAAGACGGGCTTCTCCAGCAGCCCCTGTGCCACCAGTGTGTCCAGTGGAGGCTGAACTCCTCCCACAGCCAGAGTTGGGAAACCGAGGCCCAGGATCCCATCAAAGCGCGCGAAAGCAAAGACCAGGCTGGGCTCCCACAGAGCCTCTCCAAATGTCACAGAGGCACCGTGGATCCCCCCGATCTAGGAGTAAATTGAAGTTACTTCTAGAAAAGACGTTACCCCCCTGTAGCTGAGATCCTGCTAGGAGCCACTGGGAAAGGAATTACATGGTCTCCACCCCCACCTCTTCCCAAGAAGCAGTATTCACCTTTGCTTCTCCAGGTTCCACCCCCCTAACACACCCAGGAAGCTCTACTTCTTCTGGGGGGGAGGCATGCTTATTTGCAAAAGCAGCCTCTTGTCTTTTTTAAGAAGTCCCACCCCCTTTCTCAAGAGGCCCCGCCCCTTCACAAGAAACCCCTTCCTCTTGCTAAGGAGACCCCCATCTCTTCTCTAGTAGCTCTACCTCCTTTCCCCGGAGACCCTGCCTCTTTCTAAGAAGCTCCAACCCTTTGTTCAGGAGACTTCCACCATCATGCCCCCCCCCACCATCCCCTTCCCTAGGAGACCCCACTTCTCAAGAATCCCCTCCCATCAGGGCCTGCCCCCTCAGACCCTTCCTTGAGCAAGGTGGGGGATAGAGCCTAGATTCTAAACTGAAGTCTTGTGTGGCTGAAGTCACCCACGGTCAGATTGTCCCGGCTCAGGATTCCGTTCAGCCGCCCGGTCCCATACTGAATGGCAAACTTGGTCCCATTGGGCCGAAAGGAGCTGGAAGCCTTGGGGTTGAAACGATGGTGGAGCCCTGGTTCAGGAGATAAGACAGGTGTCACTCAGGGGATGGGACACTCAGCGCCTTTGAGGACAGCCTTGGGGGGGCTCCTCTCCCCTCACCCCCTTTTGGCCTTCTTCCTTCTCAGGGGAGCTCACAGCAGGCCAAACTGAAGAAATGGCATCTCGTGGACGGGACCCAGAAGTTGGAAGAACCCGTGTCGAAGACCACTGTGAAGTTCTGAGGAGGCGTTCCCAAGCCAATGTCGCCAAAATACTGGACCTGGTGGCACAAGAGAACAAGGGATGAACGAAGAGCTGACTAACCTGCCGCAAGGGCGGGGGGGCATGGGGGCCAGGACTCACGTTCATGAACTTGGAGAGGGACACAAAGGAGGTGTGACCAGGGGTGGGGGTCCCACGAGGCTCTGCTGGCTGTCCCCATCCAATCGTTGAGCTTAACATCCTGTATCCAGGGTGGACTCGGCGAAGAGGGACTCTAGAGAGAGGGGGGCAGAGGGAAATTGGACAGTGAAAAAGCCATGCCTCCAGGAGATCCTTGGGTGATAGATGCCCTCCATAGCACGCGGGGCCTGAAGGTAACTGTCCGCCTAGGTCCTGCAGTGCCAGCCAGTGATTACAGCTTTACATGGATCCGGAAGTGCTGCCAAGGGCAGCTTCACAGCCCTGTCAGAGAAAGCGATCCCGGGGGGCTCAGAGACCGGCCAGTATCCACACGCCTTAAGGCAAGCTGTTCCTCAGGAACTGGCATTCTCAGTGGGTTCCAAAGATGGGAAAAAAAAAAATTTGGTGGGAAGGGATGCTAGGGAGATGGCTCAGTGGTTAGGAACGCTTGGGGATCTAGCAGAAAACCTGAGCTCTCATCCCCACCATCTGTAACTCCAGCTTCAAGAGACCCACCGCCCACTTCTGAACTCACCTGCATATAAGCACCACATAAGCGTATAAGTAAATTAATGACTAAAAGTATATATAAAATATTATAGGCCAGGCGGTGGTGCCACGTGCCTTTAATCCCAGTACTCAGGAGACAGAGGTCCGATTGGTCTACAGAGCAAGTTCCAGAACTGCCAGAGTTACACAGAGAAACCCTGTCCCAAAAAAACCAAACCAAACCAAACCAACCAACCAAAAACCCAACAACAACAAAAGTATATATAAAGTATCAAAAATAAATATATAAAACACTTAAATTTATTAAGCTTAGTGTGTGTGTGTGTGTGTGTGTGTGTGTGTGTGTGTGTGTGTGTGTGTGTCCTTTTATGTTTCTTCTGGTAGTACTGGGAATTGATTCCAGAAGAAACATAGAAGGAAACTCTGGTTTGACATTGCATTAGCAATTTTTTGTTTTGTTTGTTTTTATTTTTTTTGAGACAGGGTTTCTCTGTGTTAGTCTTGGCTGTCCTGGGCTAGCTTTGTAGACCAGGCTGGCCTCAAACTCACAGCTATCTGCCTGCCTCTGCCTCCCGAGTGCTGGGATTAAAGGCGTGCGCCACCACACCCGGGGCATTAGCAATTTTTTTTTTTTTTTGATACTTAGAAATGTTTATAAACCTGCGTGGTGGCACACGCCTTTAATCCCAGCACTTGGAAAGCAGAGGCAGGCGGATCACTGAGTTCAAGGCCAGCCTGGTCTACAAAGCGAGTCTAGGACAGCCAAGGCTACACAGAGAAATCCTGTCTCGAAAAACCACACACACACAAAAAGTTTATTTTATGTTGTGGGTGTTCTGTCTGCATGTACACCTGTGCACTGCGTACATGTCTGGAGCCTACAGAGGCCAAAAGTGGGCATCAAATCCTCTAAAACTGGAGTTACAGATGGTTGTTAGCTGCCATGTGGGTGCTGGGAATTTAGCCTGGGTCCTCTTGCAGAGCAGCCAGTGCTCTACCCACTGAGCCGTCTCTCCACATTGACCTTGTCGAGGGGAGGGGGGGGACCAGAACCTTGCTGTTGGCAGCTTCATGCGTGACAGTGGAACTCTATTCCCTGTGCTTGTGGGAGGGGGCTATAAACACCTCACCTTTTGTAGTAAAATAAATCACAAACGTGTCAAAGACTTGGTGTGAAAAGTATAAGAACAACAAAATTATACGTAAATATAAGACCTAATTGAGGGGGGATGGAGAGCTGGCTCAGAGGTTAAGAGCACTGGCTGTTCTTCCAAAGGTCCCAAGTTCATTTTCCAGCAACCACATGGTGGCTCACAACCATCTATAATGAATGCAGGCCTTTTCTGGCCTGCAGTTGTTACATACAGGAGAATATTGTATATATAATAAATAAATAAATCTTAAAAAAAAAAAAAAGAAAAAAGAAACTCGTAGGAACTAAAGGAGGCAAAAAAAAAAAAAAAAAATAGAAAGAAAAAAAGAAAGAAAAAAAGCAGAATTATTCTCCTTCAGCCGCAGTTCACAGGAAGATCTGCTTAGTAAGGATGGGTCTGACTGGAGAAGGGGCAGGTTAGGTGGTCAGCTAGCTGTCCTGTGAAGCATACACAGGCCAGACCCAGCTCCACCACAACCGAAGGGGAAGTAGCTCCCGCCGCCGCCGGTGCTTCTCAGAGCTTCAGCACGAAGCCTGATCCCATTCATTACCTCAGTGGTGCTGGGCAGAATTTTCTTCCTCTGTGGGGGTCACACGGGGAGGGAGACCAGGTCTTGCTCTATAGTCTTGGTTGGTTTCCAACTTGTAGCAATCCTCCTGCCTCTGCCTCAGTAGTGTCTGATGACTGGTGGCCAAGTGTCCTGTAAAGGCTTTGCCTGTTCTCAGTCACCTATAACTATGGCGTTGCAAGCCTCTAATGCGCACACCATCCCTGGTAGAAGAGGATTTCCAGAAATTCCAAACCACCCTGGGAGAGGGTTCAACTGGTAAGAGCATTACTGCTCTTCCAGAAGACCCAGGTTTGATTCCTCAGCACCCATGTGGTGACTCACAACCATCTAAAATTACAGTTTCAGAGGATCCAATGTTTTCTTCTAGCCTCTTTGGGGACCAGGCATCTACACACTGTACATACATGCATGCAGGCATGTGCTGGCTAGTTTTCATGTCAACCTGACATAGCTAAGGTCATTTTGAAAGAGGGAAGCTCAATTGGGAAATTGCCCTGACCAGATTGTCCTGTGGGCAAGCCTATGGCGCTTTTTTTGTGGTTTTCGAGACAGGGTTTCTCTGTGTAACAGCCCTGGCTGTCCTAGAACTCACTCTGTAGATCAGGCTGGCCTCGAACTCACAGAGATCTGCTTGCCTCTGCCTCCCAAGTGCTGAGATTAAAAATATGTGCCACCACACCCAGTCCACAGTGCATTTTTTTTTTTATGTGGGAGGTCCCATCTTACTGTGGGCATTCCTGGGCAGGTGGTCACGGTTGTACAAGAAAACAACTTGAGGCCAGGCGTGGTGGCGCACGCCTTTAATCCCAGCACTCGGGAGGCAGAGGCAGGCGGATCACTGTGAGTTCGAGGCCAGCCTGGTCTACAAAGTGAATCCAGGACAGCCAAGGCTAGCACAGAGAGACCCTGTCTTGAAAAAACCAGAAAAGAAAAAAAGAAAACAACTTGAGCAAACCTAGGGGAGCCAGCAGGGCTCGTTCGTGGCCTCTGCACCTGTTGAATGGCAGACATTGTTAAGAGAACAAACACAAACTACACAGTGGGGGAAGTCACAAGATACACATCTGATTGAGAACATTTTAGACACTGATTACTTTAGAGAGGCTTGAACTTTGGTTTTGTTTTTCTTTTGTTTTGTTTTGTGGGGGGGGCATCTTACGGAGGCTTGAACTTTGAAAGAGACTTTGGATAGTTTTAAAGACTGTGGGACTTTTAAAAGTTAGAATGTTTTATTTTGTGATATTAGTGTGGGGGAATGAACAAAAAAAGAAAAAGTTATCTTTTAACACTGATGTGTTTTTGCCACCAAACTGACAAGGAGTCATTCGTGCTAGCTGGTTGTACATCTAGCTTATAGTTATATAAGCTAGAATTATTTAGGAAGAAGGACCCTCCATCGAGAAAGTGACGCCACTAGACTGACCTGTGTACAAGCCTATGATGCATTTTGGTGACTGACGGGAGAGCCCAGCCCCTGCGGGAAGTGCCTAGCCATGTGGGCTTAAGATGAGTAAGAAAGCTGTTGGTGGCATGTAATCCCAGCACTCGGGAGGCAGAGGCAGGCGGACCTCTGTGAGTTTGAGGCCAGCCTGGTCTACAGAGTGAGTCGAGGACAGCCATGGCTACACAGAGAGACCCTGATAAGGTGGTTCAAAGGGTAAAGGGTCTTGTTGCCAAGTCTGGTGGTCTGAGCTCAGTCCTAGGATACATAGGGTAGACAGAAGTAGAAAATCTATTCCTGAGAGGTGTCCCCTGACTTTCACATGTGCTGTGAACACACTTGTGCCCCACAACACAATAAATAGGTTTAAAAAAAAAAAAAAGGTTGATAGAACTGAGCATAATAATCCTCTGGCTGTTGCGCAACCCTCACAGCCTACCCTAGCCCGGTGACTCAGCCTGAAGAGGCCCTAAAGTGGCTAGAATGTGCAGAACGGAAGTTCTTTCTGGAAGGCGCTCCCATCAAGACTTTGGGGCACGGTAAAGGAAAAGAAGGGGGAAAACCGGTGGAAATATCAGAGACAAGGTGTTGGGGTAACTCCTAGGGAGGCCTCCCCTGAAACAGGCACTGAGAATCCAGCGATATCAAAGTTTCTGGACCATAGATATGGGTCTCCAAGAAAGGCTCAGAGGGATTGAGCCTTAAAGCCAGATCACTAGGACTCACAAAATATATCCTGATGTTTTCCCTTGTGCTGGGGATTGAAAGATGTATTTATTTATTTTATGTATGAGAGCTCTATCTGCATGTACACTGCAGGCCAGAAGAGGGCCCCAGACCACATTAGAGACGGTGTGAGCCACCATGTGGTGGCTAGGAATTGAATTTAGGACCTCAGGCAGAGCACACAGTGCTCTTAACCACTGAGCCATCTCTCCAGCCCTAGTAGTGGGGACTGAACGGAGGCCCTGGTCCCTCCTAGACACTCAGTGGTGCACTACTGAGCCACAGTCCCAGCTCTTGGTTTCTGGAGCCAGTGTCTCCGTATCTTTGAACTCAACCTTTCTGCCTCAGGCCCCTGAATGCGGGAACCACCACTCCCTGCCACCTAGCCAAAGGAACATCTTGGACTTAACTAGGGGCACATGCCTTTAATCTCAGCACTTGAGAACAGAGGCAGGAGGATCTCTATGAGTTCAAAGCCACTCTGGTTTACACAGTGAGTTCCAGTACAGCCAGGCCTATGTAGTGAGACCCTGTTTAAAAAAAAAAAAAAAAGTATAGCTGTGGCTGTGGCTCAGTGGGTAGTGTACATAGCACAAGGAACAGGTTACCTTTCTGGAAGCAATAGAACCTGTAGTTCAAGGTCATCCTTGGCTACAAAAGGAGTTTGAGGCCAGCCTGGGCTACATGAGACCAAGTCTGGACAAAACCAAACCAAACCAAAACCAAAAATCAAACAACCAAGAAGTGTGGAGTCTTAGGAGGTGAAGGGACTCAGGCCAGCTTGAGCATGGCTCTGGCAGGCTTTGCCCTTGCCTAGATAAAAACCATTAGGTTACATTTCTGAAGCTAGCCACAAAGGTCTAGTCCTGTATTTGGCCACTTTCTCTTCCTGAGGCTGACTACGAAGGTTCCGCTATCAAAGCATTGACGCCCACCAATCAAAGGTCCTCTTTGGCTCACCTAATTAACATGCCCAATTAAAATGGAATACCTCTTACAAAATGAGTCCAGGATAGCCAAGGCTATATACAGAGAAACCCTGTCTTGAAAAACCAAAAATAAATAAATAAATAAATTTAATTAAACACCTCATTTTTATTTATTTATGTATTTATTTAATGTATTTGAATGCTCTACATCTGCAGGCCAGATGAGGGCATCAGATCTCATTATAGATGGTTGTGAGCCACCATGTGGTTGCTGGGGATTGAACTCAGGACCTCTGGAAGAGCAGCCAGTGCTCTGAACCTCTGAGCTATCTCTCCAGCCCTAAACACCTCATTTTAACACAGGATTTCCCCTTGTACCTTTACAAGCCGCCATTTTCCTGTATGTCCTCTCTATTTTGTTCCTTTCTCTCCCCTGATCCTTTACCTTTCTTCCTCCTCCTCTATCTCCTTTGTCTCTTAAGTCCCTGTCCTCTGTCCCTGGGGTGCAAATACATCTCCTTTGTGCCCAGAACTTGGTCTTGGGGACTCCTGAGCTGATACTTTTCCTAACAGGAGGTATTATATTACATTTATCAGGGTGGAGACCCCGATTTGAGAGTTGGGGACCCAGGCCTTTAAGGTGGCTCAGAGGGTAAGGAAGCTGGCTGCCAAACCTTACAGCATGAGCCTGAGCCAGTTTCACATTCGCCGAACCTACTTGATGTCCTTGCATCTCCCTGCACAGGCTCAGTCTCCCTCCCTCCCTCCCTCTCTCTCTCTCTCTCTCTCTCACACACACACACACACACACACACACACACACAAAGGTTTTAAAAAATAAGAGTAAAATCTGAGTCTGAGGACCCTGAAAAAAATTGGATTCTTGTGGCACCAAGGCCAGTCCCAGTATCCAACCCCCCACCTCCAGAGAAAGAGCTTCTCTGTGCAGCCCTAGCTGTCCTGGACTCACTTTGTAGACCAGGCTGGCCTCGAACTCTCACAGAGACCCACCTGCCTCTGCCTCCTGAATGCTGGGATTAAAGGCATGCGCCACCACGCCTGGCCCTCTAGCCCCAGTCTTAAAGGACAGGTGGTAGGAATCCGTCAGGAGTGAGGATGGGGTCCCCTTACCGGATCAGTGTGGCCCCTGCAGGCTCCAAAGTCCCCAGCAGCAGCAGGCAGAGCACCAGTGGTGGTGACATCTCTGGGGACTAAGACTGGACCAAGATGTCTTGTGCTCCCTTTCTTCCCCCTTGAGACTCCACCCTGGTCACGCCCCACCACCTACGGAAACACAGAAGTGGTGTGTGTGTGTGTGTGTGTGTGTGTGTGTGTGTGTGTGTGTCTGTGTCTGTGTCTGTGTCTGTGTGTGAAGTACTTCAGTAGCAGGTGGCACAGGGGTCAAAACCAGGCTATGTAAACTATGTAAGATGTGTGCTGAGGCTCCCTGGCGTCTGTCTTGCATTTTTGGAGAGAGCTGAGGGCAGAATCAACACCTACCCCTTTCCTACCACCTCTGTGGCTTTTACTTTTGACTTTCAGTTCCCTTTTTTTTTGAGACTCATTAACCACATTTTTTTTTTATCTTGAGCAAGAGGGAGGGACAGAAAATGTTTGTGAGGGGTCTGGGAAGGAACACTCAGTTTGTGGGTGGCTCTGCCAGCTTCTCTGGGTGCTCATTCTTTCTGTGCTTGCTCTGTTGGGGAGGAGGTGCTTCCCTCTCTTTATACATATTAATTAATTGATTAACTAACTAACTAACTTGTGTGTGTGTCCGCATACCACAGCATGAGTCCAAAGGTCAAAGGACAACTTGTGGAGTCAGTTCTCTCCTTCCACCAGCTGGGTCTCAGGAATCAAATGCAGGCTTGGTGGCAAGTGCCTTTACCTGCTGAGCCATCTCCCCAGCCTTCTTTTTCTTTTGAGACAGGTCTCATGATGTCATTGAGCTCCAAGTGATCCTCTTGCCTTAAGCTCTAGAGCAATGATTCTCAGCTTGTGGGTCACAACCCCTTTGGTGGTTGCATATTTGCATTACTACTCATAAAAATAGCAAAGTTATCGTTATGAAGCATCAATGAAATAATTTGATGGTTGAGGGTCACCACAACATGAGGAGCTGTATTAAAGGGTCCCAGCGCTTGTCTGGAGTATCTGGACTGAAAAGGCATCCAGCAGGGCTGGGAAGATGGCTTAGTGGGGAAAGCACTTGCAATTCCCAAGTGTGAGGACTTGAGTTCCATTTCCCACACTCACGTAAGAAGCTGTCCTGGCACTCGGGAGGCAGAAGCAGGCGGATCGCTGTGAGTTCGAGGCCAGCCTGGTCTACAAAGTGAGTCCAGGATGGCCAAGGCTACACAGAGAAACCCTGTCTCGAAAAACCAAAAAAAAAAAAAAAAAAAAAAAAAAAAAAAAGAAGCTGTCCTGAACTGCAGAACTGTATATAACAATTCTGGCACTGGGGAATACAGCTAGATCTATCCCAGGGGACTTTTTGGTCAGCCAATCTAACCAATCAATGAGCTCTAGGTTGAGTGAGGGGCCCTGACTCAAAAAAACAAGGTGACGGGTGATAGAGAGAGACACCTGACACAGACGCCTGGCCTCCATATGCATATGCACAGGAGAGCTGCCTCACACAGTGATACACGTCCATAATCCCAACAACTGGGAGGCAAATGCAAGAGGATCAGGACGTCTAGGTCATCTTTGGCTGCAGTCAGTGTTGGCTACATGAGGACACCACACCCAGCCCCTCAACGCCTGTGGCAGGTGGGAGAGCTGGCCCTGCCCCTCACTGGCTGCAGCACTCCAGAGAGCAGGCCCTGTGCCTCGACTGAGCAGCACAGTGGCACGCTGTGCCCTGCAGGCATGGATATAGGTGAGCCACCCCTGAGGGCATGAGAGCTGGAGAGCTGGCTCTGCCCTTGTAGGCTGAAGCAGTGGGAGAGCTGGCTGGGGCAGTGTTGGAGAGCTCGCCCTGGTGGTGTGGAAGGAAGAGAGCTGGTGGGATGAAATAGGCCCAGATCCAGGACTTGGAGTTGGCCCACTCCAACATCTACCCTGTATGCTTCACCTTTTCCAAACCTACTTCATTTGGGGCTCTTTAATGCTTACACCTCCCTTCCAACCCACCTACCCCAGATGAGAGAGAAAAGAGGTTAATGGGAACAGGAGAAGTAGACCTTGTTGAATTCAGTTCCTGGGAGCAATTCCTCTGGCGTAGTAGGCAGGATTTCAGCAGACCAGCAATTCTACCAGAGTTGCTGCTGAGACCTGCAACAGCAGCCAGAGCCTGGAGCCACAGAGCCTTCGCTGGAGCGGTTCTCTCTAGGAGCCTCTCGAAGTGGAGGGATGAACAGCGAAACAATACCAAGATCCAAAAAGCCCCAGCCTCTTGTTTTGGGCTAGTACTAGAATCTGTACTAGAATGCGTTTCGGCTGGCAAAAACTAAGCTGTGCACAAGGTGGTTTGACTTCTAAGTGGAAAAACATCACCTGATCTCTCACAAGACTGTTCCCTATCCCATACTTGGGATCAAAACAAAAAACATGTTTACATCCACTACACTACCCATCTATGAACTGCTAGAGCAAGTGAAGGGGTCTGTTCTACAGATCTAAAGCTGCAGGGTCTCTGTGACCCAGGGCAATAACAGGAGTCCTGGTGAGGATCCAGTATTGACAGCGTAGACAAGCCAGAGGCCTCGAACCAGACCAGTGACTCATTGAAATGAACATTTGCAAGTAAATTTGAAAGTGTGGACACGAGAGTATACTAAGGGACACACTGTGACACAGTACAGCTTCCACAGTGAGTTTTTTTTTTGGGGGGGGAGGTTGCAGTGGTGGAGGGCAGGTATGAAGGTTTGTGAAGATTAGTGAGATTGGAGTGTAAGATGCAAAATTCACAAAGAATCAATAAAAAGTAAAATCTTTTTTAAAAATATTTTATTTATTTCATGTACATGAGTGCTCTATCTGCCTGTACACCTGCATCCCTAGAAGAGGGCATTAGAGGGTGTAGGTGGTTGTGAGCCACCATGTGGTTGCTGGGAATTGAACTCACGACCTCTGGAAGAGCAGGCAGTCTCTTAACCGCTGAGCCATCTCTCCAGCCCCCAAAAGTAAAATATTTTTTAAAAAAGAAAGAAAATTGAACTCGGAGGCAAACACTTGTAATTGCACCAGCTGGAAAGTGGAGGCAATAAAGTTGTGAGTTCAAGGCTTCTGGGTTAGGAAAGAGAGAAAAGAACAGAGAGTGAAAAACTAAAAGGGTGACAAAGAGGAAGGAGGAGGAGAAAAAAGGGAAGAAGAAGGAGGAGGAGGAGGAGGAGGAGGAGGAGGAGGAGGAGAAGTACTGGAGAGTTGGCTCAGTAGTTGAGAGCACTGATTGCTCTTCCAGAGTACACTGGTTCAATTCCCAGCACCCACATGGCAGCTCACAGCTTTCTGTAACTCCAAGATCTGACCCTCACACAGACATAGATGCAGGCAAAACACCAATGCACATAAAGTATAAACAAACAAACAAACAAACAGAAAGGGAGGGAGTCAGGCCTAGTGGCATGGCCCTGTCATTCCAACTACTTGAGAGGCTGAGGCAGGAAGTTGGCAAGTTCAAGGTTAGCCTTGGCTAAAGAGTGAGTTTAAGGCTAGCCTGGGCAACTTAGTGAGATCCAGTTTCAAAATTAAAAGGGAGAAGTGTTGGCGGTTGGTCTAGTGTACTTTGATGCACACTCTCAAGTACCCCAAAATAATGTTTGTAACCTTGCCTAAAAAACGATCCTGTTTGATCAATAAAATGTTGATACCTGGGCAGGGCCAGAAGAAGGTAGGCATGTCAGAGGTTTGCAAGCTTGGGGAGTGAAGGATCTTGGGAAAGGAAGAAACAGCAGAGGAAGAGGAGAAGGAAGGAGGCTGCCACCATGGGTTTGGCGGAGTGAGAAGCACATGAGTGGAGGATGGCCCAGATGAAGAACATTAGCAAGCACTTGGGATTATGGATGTGAGGTAGCTTGATAGAAATTATTAGAAGTTGGACTGGAGAGATGGCTCAGCGGTTAAGAGCACTGGCTACTCTTCCAGAGGTCCTGTGTTCAATTCCCAGCAACCACATGGTGGCTCAGCCAGCTATAACGTGATCTGATGCCCTCTTCTGGACTGCAGGTGTACATGCAGGCAGCGCACTGTATACATAATAATAAATAAATATATTTTTTTTAAAGAAATAAAAGCAGATGGCGTGGGATGGGGCAAGGGAGATATGGAAGGTAGTTTAAGGGATTAATATCTGCCCTGCCCCAGGTGAAGCAAGGCTATTTTAAAAGGTAGCAGGTGTCTGTGTTTTTATTGATTGATAGTGGGTTAGAAAAAATACAGCCATAATAACTATAAGGTTAATAATTAACAGTGTTAGACTGTTCCTTTAAGTTAACAGCAACAGAGGAGAGCCAAGTGTTCAGCTTTAATCCCAGCATTTGGAAGTAGAAGCAAGTGTAGTTCTATGGGTTCAAAGCCAGCCTGGTATACATCATAACAAGTTCCAGGACAGCCAGGGCTACATAGTGACACCCTGTCTCAACAAACAAAACAAAACAAAACAAAAAACAAAAGCAAAAGCAAAAACAAACAAACAAATCCAAGCAAACAAACAACAAATTAAAAAAGATTTTTTTTCAAGACAGGGTTTCTCTGTGTAGCCTTGGCTGTCCTGGACTAACTTTGTAGACCAGGCTGGCCTCGAACTTACAGCGATCCGCTTGCCTCTGCCTCCCGAGTGCTGGGATTAAAGGCGTGAGCCACCACCGCCCAGCTCAAAATCAAATTTAAAGGATGAAATAAGGACCCTGCTTCTCCCACAGACTCCTTGGTAGTCTAGTAGTGAGAGCTCCTCATCACATTCTCTTTACTTCCTCAGTTTTCATAGACCACTCCAAGGACTAAATAAGCGTGGGTGAGTCTCCATCCATGTTGGCGAGGCTGGTGTCCAGATCAGCAATGCCTGCTGGGAGCTCTACTTCCCTGAACATGGCATCCACCTGATGGCCAGATGCCAAGTGACAAGACCAGTAGGGGAGGAGACGGCTCCTTCAACACCTTCTTCAGTGAGACAGGCCCTGGAAAGCATGTGCCTTGGGCAGTGTTTGTAGACCTGGAACCCTCAGTTATTGATTACATTAACACTGGTACTCACTGCCAGCTCTGAGCAGCTCATCACAGGCCAGGAAGATGCTGCCAATAACGATGCCCATGACCACTACACCATTGGCAAGGAGATAACTGACCTTGTCTTGGACAGAATTTGCAAGCTGACTGACCAGTGCATGGATCTTCAGGGCTTCTTGGTTCTCCACAGCTTGGGTGCGGCAACTGGCTCTGGGGTTTCACCTCCCTGCTGATGGAGCAGCTCTCTGTTGATTGCGGAAAGAAGTCCAAGCTGGCATTCTCCATTTACCCCGCCCTCCAGGTTCCCGCCTCTGTGGTCGAGCCCTACAATTCCATCCTCACCACCCACATCACCCTGGAGCACTCTGATTGTGCCTTCATGGTAGATAACAAGGACATCTATCGTAGAAACCTCGACATTGAGCGCCTGACCTACACTAACCTTACCTGTTTCATAAGCCGTATTGTATCTTCCATCACTGCTCCCCTCAGATTTGATGGGGCCCTGAATGTTGACCTGACAGAATTCCAGACCAGCCTGGTGCCCTACCCCTCACATTCACTTCCCTCTGGCCACATATGCCCCTGCCACCTCTGCTGAGAAAGCCTACCATGAGCAGCTTACAGTAACAGAGGTCACCAGCGCCTGCTTTGAGCCAGCCAACCAGATGGTGAAATGTGATCCTTGCCATGGTAAATACATGGCTTGCTGCCTGCTGTACCGAGGGGATGTGGTCCCCAAAGATGTCAACGCTGCCAATGCCACCATCAAGACCAAGTGTACCATCCAGTTTGTGGACTGGTGCCCCGCCGCCTTCAAGGTTAGCATGAATTACCAGCCTCCCGTTGTGGTGCCTGGTGGAGACCTGACCGAGGTCCAGAGAGCTGTGTGAATGCCGAGTAACACCACAGCCATTGCTGAGGCCTGGGGTCCCCTAGGTCTGACGTGTGCCAAGCGTGCCTCTGTGCACTGGTATGTGGCTGAGGGCATAGAGGAGGGGAGTTCTCTGAGGCCTGCGAGGACTATGAGGAGGTTGGGGCAGACAGTGCTGACGGAGATGATGAGGGGAGGATATTAGCCCACGTGCTGCAGTTTTACACTTCCGTTGTTGATAGTGTCTGTCCTACACTATCAATAAAGGTGGTTCCATGAAAAAAAAAAAAAAAAAAAAGAGGGAGATGAAATAAAATACTAAGTGCCTGGAGAGACTGGCTCATCAGTTAAGAGTATCTGTTACTCTTCCAGAGTGTATAGATCGACAACAAGACCTCGCCGAGGCATGGTTAAGCGGAAAGCTTTTATTGTAGGTATGAGGGAGAAAACAGGCAGAAGCATCTGGAAGAGTCCAGAGCAGAGAGAGAAAGTAGTAGACTAAACATGGTCAGCAGACAAGGCCTGGCCAGGGGAGAAGCAGGAGCAGTGCAGGGGTGTTGGGGGCGATGAAGACAGAGTGAGGGCAAAAGAGAAGATGAAGAGTGAGGACAGAGGGCTGGAGAGGTGGCTCAGTGGTTAAGAGCACCGTCTGCCCTCCCAAAGAACCTGGGTTCAATTCCCAGCACCCACATGGCAGCTCATGACTGTCTGTAACTCCAGTTCCGTAGATCCTGACACCTTCTTTAGAATTAAAAGAAAAGAAAAGAAAAGAAAAAAAAAAAAGAGTGAGGACAGAGAAAGTGCATTATAAGGCTGTGGGGGGAGGGGCTGGGAAGAGCCAGCATGCACTCTGAAGTGCATACCAGGCACCTGTGACACTGAGGGGGCCTGGAGGCCAGCACACACGTTGTTATGCTAACAGGCACCACAGATGGCCGGTTGTCCCTTCTGCCAGTGAAAAGGGAAGTGCCTTACATCGGTAACGGGGCACTGGCTTTGCGGTCTTGAGGAATACTGGCTTTTGTCTCACTACCAGGATTTGGGGAAACGGAGTTCCCTTTGGACCTGACACAAGGAACTGGGTTCATTTCTCAGCACCCACATGGCAGCTCAGAACCTCCTGTTAACTCGGGTGACAGGGGATGCAATTCCCTTTTCTGGCCACCAAGGCACCATGCACATAATATCCATACACACACGCAAGCACGCACTCATACACATAAAAACTAAACAAACACATAAATATTAAAAATAATAACTAAAGAATAAAAGGATATCAGAGGCATGCTAGTGCAGGTGCCTAGAATTCACCAGTGAGGGCTTGGGGCACTGTGCAACTGCGGGCTTGCCTAAGGTGCACCAGAGCCTGGACTCAGTCCTCAGAATCACAAAAAATAGTGAGGGGGGAGGAGTAGGGGGAGGGGGAGACGTTAATTCCATGGGGCGAGAATAAAACCCCTACTACAATTTTTGAGCTAAATTTGAAGCAAGCTTTATCAACTATCGGCCAAGTCATGGGCACTGGTCAGTTTCATACCCTGGACTCCCAATTACATTAGTCAGAAGCTTATGAGGGCAAACCCCACAAGGCTAGGTACTTGCCACCTTTGTCCAATCAGGAGCAAGCATACATCTATAGTCCCACCTTTGTCCAATCAGGAGCAAGCGTACATCCTGACATACTTCCTGTGAAGTTGGTGCACTCACGCTTGCTTACAGAAGTGAAACCCCTGGGCTTGTTGTCCTTCATGTCTTGGAAGTTCCAGGAAGTTGTCTGTCCCTGGGCAAGTGGGACTTACAGGCTAGAGGCACTTTTTTGTTTTGTAGATCTCTTAAGCACAGTAATTTAAACTTAGAACACAACTTTAGCCATCACACAAGGATTGGGGAGGGAAGAGGGGGAGGGAGACACTGAAAATTAAATATTGTTTCCCTTAGAAATGATACATCAAAGCCGAGTGTGAGGCAGAGACAAGCAGATCTCTGTGGGTTCAAGGCCAGCCTGGTCTACTGAGTCCAGGACAGCCAGGACAACAAGAGAAGAAAACCTGTCTGGAAGCACACACACCCACACCCACACACACACACACACACACACACAGAGAGAGAGAGAGAGAGAGAGAGAGAGAGAGAGAGAGAGAGAGAGAGAGAGAGAGAGAGAGAAAAATCAAGTCTGGCATGGTGGTTCATGCCTTTACTCTCAGCACTCTGGAGGCAGAGGGAGGCTGGTTGAGGCCAGCATGGATTATAGAGTGACTTCCATGACCACCAGAGATACATAGTGAGATCCTGTTTAAAAGCCAAAGAATAAAAGAAAAGCTACTAATCCCAGCACTTGGGAGGCAGAAGCAGTATGATCGCTGTGAGTTCGAGGCCAGCTTAGTCTACAAAGTGAGTCCAGGACAGCCAAGGATACACAGAGAAACCCTGTTTCAAAAAAATCCAAAAAAAAAAAAAAAAAAAAAAGAAAGAAAGAAAGAAAGAAAAGCTACATCAAAAGCCTAGGTGGACTTGGGCTGGAGAGATGGCTCAGAGGTTAAGAGCACTGTCTGCTCTTCCAGAGGTCCTGAGTTCAGTTCCCAGCAACCACATGGTGGCTCACAACCATCTAGAATGAGATTGGGTGACTTCTTCTGTCGTGCAGGTGTTTACATTGTAGACATAATAAATAAATCTTTAAAAAAAGCCTAGGTGGACTCAGGTATTCAAGGGGTTGCTGGAGCATGTGCTAGGTCGTTGGGGGGAACAAGGCAGGGAGGTGGCCCCAACCCTCCAGATCTTTGCTCCAGAGTGCCGTGAGGAAAGCTCCTTGATGGAAGAAATGTGACACCAGGAGCTGCAAGCGGCACGGAAAATGGTGAAACAGAGACAGCGCCCCACGGAGAGCCCTGCAGACAGGGACAGTGCCCCACAGAGAGCTGCGGTTGACCGCACCTCACCTGAGTTGGCCTGTTGCATGTTCACACGTGAGGGCCACAGAGGAGAGGGATTGGAGCAAACTCCTCCAGTGAAGCCCTTAGGAAGTCCGGGAGGCCTCGGGGACAGTCCCTTATAAGATGAGCTTTCTTAGTGACCTCAAAGCTGCACAAAGGAGTCAAGCATCGGCATCTGAAGTGGGTACCGCTTCAATGTGCCAGCAAGGTGGGCGAGGTTGGCCTTTTGTGGGTCAGTAGGAGGGAAAGAGCAGACAGCCGTGGTGTTCTGTCCCTGGGGCTACAAAAAAAAGGGGGGGGGGCATAAAATGAATTGGAGACTAAGACTTTAAAGTAAACAAAACCTGGGGGTTGGCCAGGTGCTCTGTGTATTCAGATGCCCCAGTATAGGGCATCAAATACTGTAGAAAATTCTGGGGGCTTTTTCTATCCTGACTAGTTCCCAAATAATTGAGACAGAGACAAATAGGTTTATTCAAAGCGTTAAGCACCATAACTGGGCAGCTACGATTTATGCTGATTTCCTAAGCTGGTCTGGTGACTTCCCTGCCACACGCCCCAAGTTATTTGCGCATATTTGTCCTGTCTGGGCTGGATCTGTTCCATCAGTGTTCTCTCCATCTTCCCTCCCCCTCTCCCACCTCGTGGCCCCCACCTGAGATCCCAAGCTGGGGAACCAAAGTCCCACCTACCTCTCTTCTGTCCAGTTACAGACTGCCCAGCCTTTCTTTATTAACCCCCAGAGATAGTTGGGGAGCAGAGTTTACACAACATTGCGAGGTATATGAGAGCATGCCCTTGCCTGGACTGCAGCCAGACCTTGGGACCCAGAATTTAGCACCTGAATACATAGAGCACCAGGCCAACCCCCAACAAGTGACTGTAGTGCTGTCATATTTGTGCTGCTTAAGGAAAGAGGAGAGGATGTGATGGGGGAGGGGAGACAAAGAAAGGGCAGGACCGAAGGCCAGGTGGCCCATGGTCACTTGGTACGGAAAGGTGCTCTAGCAAGATGTGGTGGCATGCACCTGTCATTCTAGCCCTTGGGAGTTGGAGGCAGTTGGCTCAAAAGTTCAACGTTATCCTTGCAACATAGATAGTTCAAGACCACTGTGGGCTACTTAATACTCTATCTGCAAAAAAAAAAAAAAACCAAACAAAATAAAATAAGTTCAGAGAGAGGGCTCAGTGGTTAAGTGCTCTTGTAGAGGACCTAAGTTCAGCTCCCAGCACCCTGTTTGGGCAGCTCACAAAAGCCTGTAACTCCAGATCCATGGTATCTGACACTCTCTCCTAACCTCCATGGCCGCTGTGCTCATGCACATAGCTAAAATTAAAAATTAATCGATTGATTCCTGGCCACTTCCCCAGAACCTAGAAACAGTCACAACCTACCAAAAACTAGGAAGAGACTTTCTTTGCACCCATCGCCCCCCCCCGCCCCCAGCCGCTAGCCTCCCCGGACCCCATGTCTTCTCTTAAACAGCAGCAGTTTCACTTACAACAACAGCTGGGTCTCAAAGAAACTCAGATGGCTAACTGATGTGCCTATTTGACCGATCCAGGTGGCCGCAGGTGCCAGGCTCTCTTGGCATCACCAATACCGGTTATAGAGCCCTGCCTCCTGCGAGCGCTTTGCACACCACCCCCAAGCCTGAACCTTCCCAGTGCCCAAGCTTCCCTCAGCTTCTCGGATCCCTATCTAACACCAGCCATTTTGACTACGTGATCTCTTGGTCCTCGGCTCCTCTCTTGCCCCCCTCTCTCTCTCCTCCCCTTCCTCTCTTGCTCCCCCTGCCCTCCATGGCCCAATTCAGTCTGCGGGCCTGGTTCAGTCAGCACTCTTCCAGACGCCTCTGGCTGGTCTCTTCCTTAGGTCTACAATAAGTCTTCTCCTCAACCACAGCAGGGAGCCGTCATAGCCTCGTGTTTTCATTCAACAAATCCTGATAACTCACCTCTTTGTCATCCTCATCCTGGGACCCTCACATCCCTTCCCATCCAAAGAGCTCTGTGAAGTGTTGTCTGCAAATCATCCCATGGCCACATGGTGGCACCGTGGACCTGTGGACAGGGTCCCGAAGGTGGCCTCTCCTGCTGCTGGGAGGTACACCAGCCTATGCTTGCTGGTCTAGCCAAGCCCAGTGCTGGTAGTTTCTCCTGTCTGACTAGCTGCACACCAAGCTATCTGGGAGAATATGCTTCCTCATACAGCTGGGCAAGTGGGACCATGTTGCCACCTTCTAGGGGAGAGTGGGGAAGGAACCCAGAGACAAGGGCATTCCAGGCAGGGGCTCTCCCAGTGAGCCAGGTCCCGAGCCCCTTACTGGGGGGTTCTAGGCAGGGGCTCTAACACTGAGACACACTCCAGCCCCTCACTGGGGGATTCTAGGCAGGGGCTCTACCACTGAGCCACATTATTTTTTTATAAGATTTATTTATTTTATTTATTGCATATGAGTGCTTTATCTGCAGAAGAGGGCATCAGATTACATTATAGATGGCTGTGAGCCACCATGTGGTTGCTGGGAATTGAACTCAGGACCTCTGGAAGAGCAGGCGGCGCTCTTAACCACTGAGCCATCTTTCCAGCCCCACTGAGCCACATTCTAAGCCTTCTTTTTACTTTTTATTTTGAGACAGGCGCCATTCAATTGCCCAGCCTCACCCGAGCTTACTCTGTAAACCTGGCAGGCTTTGAACTGGTGATCCTCCTGTCTCAGCCTCATAGGAGTAGCTAGGATGTCCAAGACTGCTTTCTCTGATCATGTTGCACGCTCTCACTCAAAGCCTCCACACACCCTAGCCTTACTCATGTTTGAAGGCACTGGAATTATCCCTGCCTCGGCCTGCTCCTGCCTGCAGCGCCTTTCTTTCTTCACAGCGGCCATAGGTCATTCCCTCAGAAGTTTGGCGCATTTCACTTTTTGGTGCTGGGGTTGGACCGCAGAGCCTCCTGCCTGCTAAGCAAACAGTGTTGATTCCACCCCAGCCTACTGGACATGCTAAGTAGGGGGAGAGTCATTTTATTATGACATAGCTAGGGACAGATGGTGGCCCTTGCTGGACTTTCCACCTCATGACTGTGTACACATAATTTCAAATGTCACATCTGCTGTGTTTTTATGGGCTCCTTTTATCACAGGACTAGACTTCTGATTTCAGCACCCTCTTCAAATGACCCCAAAATGCCTGTCATCCCAGCTCCAACTTATCTGATGTCCTCTTGATGTCTCTGCTGGTTTCCTGTTGTTGTTATTTTTCCCATGTTACTTCTCCTTTATGCATGTGCACATACAGCACACAGCATCCATGTGCCACAGCATGTGTGTGGAGGTCAGACGACACTGCCCAACAGTGAGGTGAACACTCTCCTCTGCCCTCTGGGTCTCCGAGATAGGATGTTAGCCTGGTGCCCACACCCCAGCCGCCCGAGGAACCTCACCAGCCCTTTACAATGAGAAACTGGCGTTGGGACAATCAAGCTGCTTTAGAGCGTGTGTGTGTGTGTGTGTGTGTGTGTGTGTGTGTGTGTGTGTGTATGATTTTCTTTCTATTTCTTTTTCTCTTCCTCTGTAGAAAGCAACTTCCTCTACTTGCTTCCCTGGGATACTTGCTGTTCTATAGAATGAAGTTTTGTCAGTTCTAGAACCAAAAATAGGGCCATATTGCACACCAGCCCTTCCAGCATTTGGGACGTATATAACACACACACACACACACAGAGAGAGAGAGAGAGAGAGAGAGAGAGAGGGAGAGAGAGAAACCATATCTATTTTTATTGTTGTTTTCTTCCCCTAGGGTCCCTTGCAGCCCAGGGTGGCCTAGAACTCACACTGTAGATGAACTCCTGACCGTTCTGCTTCTGCCACCAGTGTACTGGGACCGTAAGATTGTGCCAGCTCACCTAATTAAAACTACTTAGATTCTTGTGGTTTGCCCTTCGACCCACTTCTTACCAGGAAGAACAAACTAAAACCACAGTGAACCCTGACTTCGCAGCCAGCACAAAGCTAAGGTGAGAGAGATAATAACACACGCTGCCGATGTGGGGAAATCAGCACCCGGCACGCACCTGTCGTCCTACCATTCAGGAGGGTGAGGCAGGAGGATCACTTGGCTCCCAGATCTCAGGGCCAATTTATGCAATACAGCAAGATGCCAGCTTAAAAACATCTGGGCACTGTGGTGCATACCTTTAATTTCAACACCCAGGAGGCTAAGACAAGAATCATGCCTTCAGTGCTGCCTTAGACTTTAAAAGAAATGTTATGTTTTCATGTGTCTGAGTCTCTTGCCTACATGTGTGTAAGTGCGCTGCGGATGTGCCTGGTGCCTGCAGAGGTTGGAAGAGAGCACTGGATCTCCTGGGGCTGTCGTTACAGATGGTTGTGAGCTGCCATGTGGATGTTGGGAATTGAACCCAGGTCCTCTGCAAGAGTAGTCAGTGCGCTTAATTGTTCGGCCATCTCTTCAAGCTTAGGCTCTGAGATCCTGCCTTAGAACAAAATAAGACAAATAGCCCTTGGGTATCAGTGTTCTTTGAAGTGTTGTAGCCTTCAGTAGAAATTACCCAAGTGGCCAGGCAGTGGCGGCACACACTTCTAACCTCAACACTTGGGAGGCAGAGGCAGGCGGATCTTGGGAGTTAGAGGCTGACCTGGTCTGCAGAGTGAGTTCCAGGACAGCCAAGGCTAAATCAGAAATCCTGTTTCAAAAAACAAAACAAAGGTCGGGCATGGTGGCGCACACCTTTAATCCCAGCACTCGGGAGGCAGAGGCAGGTGGATCAATGCGGTTCGAGGCCAGCCTGGTCTACAAAGGGAGTCCAGGACAGCCAAGGCTACACAGAGAGACCCTGTCTTGAAAAAACAAAAACCAATAAAACAAAACAAAAACCAAACAAAATTATCCAAATGTCGGCAAATTGGTAACTAATGACATGTGGTATGCCCATACAATACAATATTTATACAACCACAAAGAGATATGAAAATACTGATACATAATACATAAAGCAACATATGCAACCCTTGAAAATAGTACAAGGAACAATAACAACAAAATGCCAGTCGCAGAGAAGAATAAGTCCCAGGATTCTATTTCCAGAATAGGCAAATCCCATGGAGACAGAAGCAGAGTAATAGTTGCCTAGGGACACGCGTGGGATGGGACGCGAGTGCAACTGTTAATGGACACATGATTGTTTTGTGGGGTGACAAACATGGTGTAAAATCCATTATAGTGAAGGCTGTAAAACGTTTTGAGAACTCTTTACAAGGATGCTTTTTTTTTTTTTGGGTAAAATTCAAACTGGATCAACTGCCCAGCAAGTTAAATCTCAACAAAGCCACTGACAAAACAGCAAAGGTGCACTGGATGTGTTATGGGTCGGAACCTTGTCCCTAAGGAGACTCAGATAACAAGGCCAGACTGCCTGCGTGGCCCCTTAAACGCCTGTGCTTCTCTTGGCGGATTTCAGTTTTGCCCCTCTGGTCTGGTCTGTTGCCTTTGTTATTTCTCTTTCCCAGTACATATGAAACCCCAGGAACAAGAATAGAGCTGTCGGGGCTGGAGAGATGGCTCAGTGGTTAAGAGCGCCGCCGGCCCTTCCAAAGGTCCTGAGTTCAATTCCCAGCAACCACATGGTGGCTCACAACCATCTGTAATGTGATATGGTGCCCTCTTCTGGCTTGCAGGAGTACATGCAAGAGAGCACTGTATACACGATAATAAATAAATAAATTAAAAAAAAAAAAAAAAAAAAAAAAGAATAGAGCTGTCTCAGTGGCTAAGGGCACTAGCTGGCTGTCCTTACAGAGGACCAAGGTTTGATTAATTGTGGCTTCGATTGATGGCGGCTCACAACTGTCTATGACTTCAGTTTCGTGCCTTCTTCTGGGCTCCATGGGCTGACCAGGCACATAGGTGGCACATGGAACTACACACAGACAAAACACTCAACATATAAAGTAATTAAATAATATTTTTTTTAACCATGCAGGCAAACACATACATATACATTAAAAAAATAACTCCAGGATCAGCAAGTCTGGCAGACAAGCATCTGATGCTTAGAATCACAACACTCCCCTGCAAGGCCAGGTGGAGAGAAGAATCTCCATAACCCTAGCACTCAGGACACCGAGGCAGGAGAGAGTTGGAGGGCTGCCTGGCAAAAACACATCTGCCACTCAAGTATCGAAGACCCCAGCCCGAGCTGGCAGAACCAGATCTTAGCTAATGATAGACCAAGCCACAGCTTAGCCTGACCTGGCCAGAGCCGACACCTAATGTAGACCTGCCTTTGTCTCTCATCGCGGAGCCACCATCAGTATGGGGAAGTCGGTTTTCTTCATCCACTAGACCTGCTGGTTTCTCAATATGGGCACACTGAAGTAATCCTTGGCACGCATGCAATCACTCGCCCACGGTGGTTAAGGACAAAACAGGTTGCAGAACTGTATGGCACACACACGCATGTTCATACTTGGATGACCGTGGCTGGGTCATTTCCTCTGTGGAGGGGCGGTCCTCTTTTCCCTGTCTCAAGAGGGGCTTACAGAAGGAACCTGGGTTTTAGTTTGGGGTTCACAGCTGTACCTGAACCTCTCTTAATGACATTTATTTATTGTGCATGTTTGTGTACGCACCTGTGGAGGTCGGAGGGCAAGTGTGAGAAGTCGGCGATCTCTTTCCATTATATGGCAAGAGCCTTTACTTGCTGAATCATCTTGCCATTCCCCAAATTTAACTTATTTAGAACCAAAATACAGGGCCGGAAGTGGATCTGCTAGTGCAACAACAGGTAAGTGGAGGCGGGAGGATCAGAAGTTCAAGGCCACCCTTGGCAATATCTCAAAAATCAAAAACCAAAATTTAAACCCAACTGTGTAGCAACTGCTTCAAAAGTAGTTAACTTTAAACAACTCAAAAAGGGGGAAAACATGCTTCCTTAGTCATGTGTGGAAAAAAGACCAAAAGAACTTTCCCGAACTTTTCTCTGTGTGTCCCACAGGAGAACTACCAGAAGAAATAAACCTTCCTGTAAGTGTGCCACTTCCGGCCAAGGCCCCTCATTCGCTGGCGCCTGGGCAGGCCGGAAGTTTGTCACCTTTCCCGGCCCGCCTATATCCGGAAGTGACGTGCTGCGGGGTTGCCGGAAGAAGTGGCGAAGTTTCTTTTGCTTTTTCCCCCCCCTCCGGCAGCCAGCGCTGTTGCTCGGAGCTACTTCTAGGCTTCTGAAGTTACTTCTGAAGTGCTGTGGAGGAACACCCGCCACTGCGGACCCAGAGGCAAGTGCGCCGGGCGGCGGGACGGGCGGGGCTGGGCTGGGCGTGCGGCTCGCCGCGGGTCCCGCTCAGCGCGCGCCTCCTTCCCTCACTCCTCCGCAGCTCCCGCCTCGCACGGTCGCTTCCAGGGCCACGGAGTAGGAGAGCCCCCACCCCCCCGCACCCCATCGCCTCAAGAACCGCCGGTGCAGTCATGAGCCCCGCCTCCCCCTGGTGCTCGGAGAGGGGCGGGGCCTGGAGCGAGGTGGGCGTGGTGTGGCGTAGGGGAAGCCTATGATTGGTGGGCCGGGGGCGGGATACGGAATGGATGGGATGAATGGTGTAAAGTTTGTGATGGAAGGTCTTTGCTCCCTAGGGCAGGGCCTGGATCGTTGTTGGGTGGGGCTTGGAAGCAGGGGCATGGAGGGCGTGGAACAGTGACAGCCTATGATTGGTTTCTGGTGGGGGGGGCGGATGGCGGGGTCGGAACTCAGCAGGGGCGGGGAGGGGGTGGTCGAGATTTGAGTATGTGTCCAAGGATGGGAAGGGAGGGCCCAGGGACCTGATAGGAAGGAGTGGGGTCTGGGGCTCTCTTGGGGTGGAGCAAAGCTTTGAAGAAGCCTATGGTAGGGTAAGGGTTGGGGCCTGATGGGAGGAGCAGGACAAAGTTAGGATCGCCCACGATAAGAGCGCAGAGTGTGCTCACAAAAGGAGAGGAATTTGAGTTGTTGAGTTCTCTTAGTGTTAGAGAGCAGTGGGACCTGTCATGGGAAGTTTTGATTCGTAGAGAATGCGAGGGAGCAGAAGTGGGCGGGCGTTGTTAAAATGGGTGAGATGTTTGTAAGGGACCGGGGCTGGGAGTTGGGTAAAAACACTGAGGTGTGGTGGCACAGTCTTGTGATGCCAGCACTTGAAAGACCTAGGCAGGCACGCCGAATATCCCAAGACAGCCTAGGGTAGTGAGTTCCAGGATTTGGGAGGTGGCTCAAGATGTTCAGCCACATTGTTTGGTTAGCCTAAACTGCAGGAGATCATGTCTCCAAAGAGTCCTTGAGTGTTGTTAAGGCCCTGTAATTGGCTGGGTCCCCTATGTTCAGCAGGCTGCTTCGTGACCCACCATGTCTTCCCCCACAAACTCTGTGGACACGCCAGTGCCTGGTGAGTGACGGTCGGCCTTCCCCTGCCCTGGCCCCTCCCCAGTGTTGGAGGAGCTCACTGTCCCCTCTTCCTTCTCCTATTAGGGAAAGGTTCTCCTCAGCCCAGTACCTCCTCCACGTCAGCCACTATCAAGGAGGAGGGGCAGGAGACTGATGCCCCTCTAGGCTCTGAGGGGTCCAGCTCTGCCTACATCGTGGGTGAGCCAGGGAGCCAGAGCCAGGACAGGGGTGTGGGACAGCGTGAAGGAAGGGTGGGGAGATGGTGGTCCTTGTCTTTCGGTGGGCTTTTCCTCCTGTTTCCCTTTGTCGCCTCTGACTCATTCCCAGGAGCCCACCAACCTGCAGATCTTTCCCTTGGCGTGTTGCAGCCCTGCCCTCTCACCCTCGCTTCGGGACTTTCCATGGCCTGTCCCCAGGCTGCTGTCTCTCTTTGTCACTCTCTCTCATGGCCTCTGCTCACCCCAAGTCATCTTAGAGCCAGAGGATGAGCCCGAACGCAAGCGGAAGAAGGGCCCGGCCCCGAAGATGCTGGGCCACGAGCTGTGCCGTGTGTGCGGGGACAAGGCCTCGGGCTTCCACTACAATGTGCTCAGTTGTGAAGGCTGCAAAGGCTTCTTCCGGCGCAGCGTGGTCCACGGTGGGGCCGGGCGCTATGCCTGTCGGGGCAGTGGAACCTGCCAGATGGATGCCTTCATGCGTCGCAAGTGCCAGCTCTGCCGGCTGCGCAAGTGCAAGGAGGCTGGCATGCGGGAGCAGTGTGAGCGCAGGGAAGGGGGAGATGGGGTCCCCCGAGGGGTGGGGCTGGAGGGAGGAGTAAGTGAGAGTGGGGCTCGCCACTGAGGTCCGCTCTGCTGCAGGTGTGCTTTCTGAGGAGCAGATTCGGAAGAAAAAGATTCAGAAGCAGCAGCAGCAGCAGCCGCCGCCCCCGACTGATGCAGCATCCAGTAGCTCAGCCCGGTCCGCCGCCTCCCCTGGCACTTCTGAAGCCGGTGGCCAGGGCTCCGGGGAAGGAGAGGGCATCCAGCTGACAGCGGCACAGGAGCTGATGATCCAGCAGCTGGTTGCTGCGCAGCTGCAGTGCAACAAACGGTCTTTCTCTGACCAGCCCAAAGTCACGGTATCGCCTTGCCCAGCCCAGTGGGCAGAGCCCACCCAGGCTAGGGAGGGTTTTCCTAAGGCATGTGCGTACTCATGTGACCCTGGTCTCCTGTGTCCCAGCCCTGGCCCTTGGGTGCAGACCCTCAGTCCCGAGATGCTCGTCAGCAGCGTTTTGCCCACTTCACGGAGCTGGCCATCATCTCAGTCCAGGAGATTGTGGACTTTGCCAAGCAGGTGCCAGGGTTCTTGCAGCTGGGCCGGGAGGACCAGATCGCCCTCCTGAAGGCATCCACCATCGAGGTAATAACCAGGGGCTGCTGGGGCCCCTGCTGTAGTATAAGTGGGTCTGAGCCCCTGTGGGGTGTGGTCCGCTGGAGTGTTCAAGTGAGCCAGTCAGGGATAAAAGGTAAATAGGTTGGGGTAGAAAAAAATGAAAGATATGGGCTGGAGCGATGGCTCAGAGGTTAAGAGCACTGGCTGTTCTTCTAAAGGTCCTGAGTTCAATTCCCAGCAACCACATGGTGGCTCACGACCATCCATAATGAGATCTTGTGCCCTCTCCTGGCATGTAGGCACACATGCAGGCAGAATATTGTATAAATATTAAGTAGATAAATAAAAAGAAAGAAAGATATTAGATGGACTGTTGGAGAAATGTGCCCCAAAGACTTTTCAGAGGAATGGATATTTGCCCTAAATCAAGGATAGTGAGCAGTTATTGAGTGTCAGCTGTATGCAAAGTTCTGTTCTAAGTGTGGAGAGTCAGAACTCCAGCCTGCACCCCAGTTATGTGGCGCCAATGCCCTTGCATGGGGCAGTGTGTGACAAAGTTGGAGGAAGGAATGCTCAGAACGTCTGGCCTGGCAAACGGTGACAGCTGAGGAACCCTGTACCTTGTCACCTCCAGATCATGTTGCTGGAGACAGCCAGACGCTACAACCATGAGACAGAGTGCATCACGTTCCTGAAGGACTTCACCTACAGCAAGGATGACTTCCACCGTGCAGGTCAGTGGAGGGCGCTGGCTGGGGCCCTGGTGTTGACTGAAGCCAGATGCAAGGGGGAAGCTTTGCCGTCACTGCCACTCTGGCAGGAGATCAGGGAGAAGCACCCATCCCAGAGTGGCTTGTGGGACTCCATCCTAGGGAGCTCACCTGGCATCTGCCCTGAGAGCGGGACGGGTGCCACTGCCATTGCCACCCATTGTGAACAGAGGCCTTGCTCACTCAGCTTGCTCACTCACTTACCTCCTCCCCAGGACACTTCAGATGCCTCTCCGTAGCCTGAGGCACCCACTCCCTGTTCTGCTTTCCTCTAAGCCCCAGCTCACTTCCACTGCACAAGAGGGTCCTAGGATTCTTCCAGTGTGAGCGTAGCAGGGCAGTTATTGGGATTAAAGTATTTGTCTTTATGATCCAGCCTGGGAAAGGCCCCACAGCCAGGCTTGCAGGAACCACAGGCAGTCAGGCCTAGGAGGGTGGGACCAGCAAGGAAGTTAGGCTTCCCAGCCCAGCTCTTCTGCTGCCTGGCCCCAGGCTCAGTCCTGCTCAGATCCTCAGTGACTAGAGGCTCTGCTACTGCCCTCCCACCATGTCTGCCCTCACAGCAGTCCAGGGTGCCGTGTTGGCCCATCACACCCACACTCCCTTTGCTAGGACAGGACCTGTCCTCTGCACTCCTCTTCCTTGGTCCATCCTCTCTCCCAGGCCCTGGCTACCTTGCTCTGAACTGGTGCCCATCAGTACAGTGCAGCATCGGGGTCCAGCATGTACTATCCCTTGCCTGGATCTGAGTGACAACTAGTTTGCCTGGGTCCTGCCCAGATAGTTTTGTTTTGTTCTTAGGGCCTCACTGTGCCGGCAAGGGCAGTCTAGAATTTGTTATCCTTTACAGAAAAGGGGTGGGGTGGGTTGTAAATCACTCTCCTCCAGGCCATGGCACACAGTAGGTACACACAATAACTAATGGCTCATGGCTGAATCATAGCATATCTGAGTCTCAGCAGTGGAAGCCACCTGAGGGCTCACAGTGTGGCCTAGCATGGCCCCTTTTCCGCTGCCTCCATGAGGGCAGGTTCTGGGATCTGAGAAGACGGGGCCTTCCACGGTGTGTGGGAGGGAAGGGTGTGGGCGCCACTACCTAACAGACACTCCCAGGCCCATCCTGGCAGGAAGCAGGAATAACTGTCACCGGCTGTTCTAACTTGCTCCCTGAGTGCCCCAGGGCCGGGGCAGGGTGCGAGGCTGCTCTGGGGCCACTCTTGCAGGCTTGCAGGTGGAGTTCATCAACCCCATCTTCGAGTTCTCCCGGGCCATGCGTCGGCTGGGCCTGGACGATGCAGAATACGCCCTGCTCATCGCCATCAACATCTTCTCGGCGGACCGGCCCAATGTGCAGGAGCCCAGCCGAGTGGAGGCCCTGCAGCAGCCCTACGTGGAGGCCCTCCTCTCCTACACTCGCATCAAGCGGCCGCAGGTACGGAAGCCGCCATTCCCTGGCAGGGCAGGCTCGGTGCTGGCCTCAGGCGTCCCATGTTGGGGCACGCTGAGCCTGGGGTCGGTCTGCCTCTGCTCTCGGGTCCTAGTCTCAGTCATGCTTTGGTGATAATGAGGTCAGCAGCGATGTCCCAAGCCCTGGGTTGGGTTCGAGGTTGGCCTGACCGTTCATGGGACTGGCTTTCCAGACTCAGCTGGCCTTGCTGGGCAGGGCCCCCAGCAGTACCTCCCTGTCTGCTCTCCCCTGCAGGACCAGCTCCGCTTCCCACGCATGCTCATGAAGCTGGTGAGCCTGCGCACCCTCAGCTCCGTGCACTCGGAGCAGGTCTTCGCACTGCGGCTGCAGGACAAGAAGCTGCCGCCTCTGCTGTCCGAGATCTGGGATGTGCATGAGTAGGCGCTGCCACGAGTACCCCAGCCCTGGTGGCATCTTCTTGCTGAAGGATGCTTTGCCTTTCCTCCTGGGGTGGGAGGACACTGTCACAGCCCAGCCCCATGGGGCCCAGCCTCAAGGCCAGTGGCAGTTGGCACCAGAAGGCCCCACCCCACCCACTGAGTCTTCCAGGAGCGGTGAGGGGCTCAGGTCCTGGCCTCTGACCTTTCCCAGCCGCCCTCCCACCCAGCTTACACCTCAGCCTACCACGCCATGCACCTTGAGTGGAGAGGTTAGGGCTGGTGGCTTCCCACAGTTGGGAGACCACAGGTCCCCTCTTCTGCCCCTTTTATTTAATAAAAATTTAAAAGAAATAAAGTTCGAGTACAAGCCAGGCCTGAACTCAGCCTGAGACGTGGAAGGGCTGGGCACCTCTGCTCAGCCAAGACAGGTGTCTGTATACAGCCCTGTTTGAGGCCCTGGAGACCCAGGTGGAGGCCGGTAGGAAAAGGAGGGTCTCCGGAGAACCCTTCCCTAGCTGGGGGCCCCGTCTCCAAAGTGGGGGACTGCGCATGTGCCCATGAGTGTCCTACATCAGGAAGTGATATGTGGGCAACAGAAGTGAGATATGCGATCCTACAGCACGGGAAAACAGCCTCTTCTAGGAAAGCAGCAAGGTAGCAGTCTTCCCACGCTCCTGCGGGGGGCGCCCGGGAACCGCAGGCCAAGCCCGCCAACTGAGCCTGGCTGCTGAGGGCGTGTCCTAGGGCCGATAGCGTTATGAGGGGCGGGGCCGTAGCCCACGTTGGAGGGGCGGGACCACCTGTGGGAAGCGTGGTTTGCCGGTCCTAATCGGCCAGGGGCGGGGCCTAGCGGGCTCGCCGCAGCTCTGCGCCTGCGCACATAGGGGTCAGGGGTCACGGTGGCGTACCTTGTGGCGGGAAAAGCTGTTTGACCCGGGTAAGTACGGAAGAAGGGTAATGGGGCGCCTGGTCGCCGAGTATCCGCAGCCGGGGGCAGGACGGGGCAGGGCTGGCAGTGCAGGAGACGGACGCTTGGGGCCGGGGACCGGGGGCGCGCGGGGCTGTCCCGGTGTGAGCTCCGCGGCGTGCGCGCGAGCCGGGCCTGGAGACGCGGGAGCTACTGGGCGCTGTGCGGGCGCCGCTGTTTGAGAAGCAAAGCATCAGGACAGCATCGGGAGGTCCACTAAGTAGGAATGAGCCGCGCGTGGTGGCACACGCCTGTTATCCCCCTCCCCCTCACACACTCGGGAGGCAGAAGCAAGTGGATCTCCGAGTTTGAGGCCAGACCAGTCTACCGAGTGAGTTGTAGGATAGCCAGTGCTGTACAGAGAAACCTTGTCTCGTAAAACCAAATTAAAAAAAAGTAGAAATGGGAGGAAAAGCCTTCCTCTTTTTTTTAATTTAGTGAGTGCGCACGCACGTCATGATGTACACCTGAGGACAACTTTGTGGAGTTGGCTCTCTCCACCACGTGGGTTCCCGCTATTCGGCTTGGCCACCATGCGCCACTATCCACTCCGCTGTCTCGCAGTGTCCCACGTGATGCAATATAATAAATAAAACACGCCAGTTGATATTAGCTGGGACAGCGTAGTGTTTGGTGGGGGAGGTGAGCAGAGCAGCGGTGGCAGGAGGGTCCCAGAAGAGGAACCAGGCACGAAGCTGGCAGTGTGTGAGATGCCCAGTGAAAAATGAGTGGTTCGTGTACCACCCTTACCACGTCCTGAGTGGCAGCCAAGACACACCTGCCCTGCGGGCTGATGCAGCTTCAGAGAGCATCCCACGAGTGGGTGGGGCTTGGATCTGGATCTGACTGTGCCCAAGGGGGAAGGGGAAAGTTGTGCCTGTGCTCCAAGGTCTTGGGAACGGCCCTGCCCAGGATAAGGGGAGACTGGGGTGACAGAAGCAGTTTGTGGGAGTGGGAGATGCCTGAAAGGCCACCCCTCCAGGAGGCAGCCCCAGGAGAGGTGACTTGAAACACAAACAACTGTTCAGCTTCTGGGAGGCAGGGAGATGGCAAGTTTTGGGGCTGCCCCAGCATCTTAGACCTTGTCTCAAAATAAGGAAAAGGGGAATCTAGTTAGCGATACAGCCTAGAATCCCCCAGTGAGAGGTTGAGGTTTGACTCAGTGGCAGAGCCCTGCAGAGTTAAATCCACAGACCCTCCTACTGTATTTTGAGATACAGGCTTTATAGCTCAGACTGGCTTTGACTTTGCCCTTGGATCTACAGCTGGGATTGCGGGCGCCACCAGACCTAGTGTGGATTGGCTGGTGTTGGGGAGGTATGTCGTGAGTGACTTGTGGGCAAAACTGTTCATTATAACACCAACTTACCACTGCTCCCTGGAGACCAGCTCCACCACTTCCCAGCGTCCTTCTAGGTGTGCCTCTGCTTAACTTCGCTTGGTTAGGGAAGGGCCGCCTCATTTTCTGCCCAGTGGGGAGCTGCGTCCCCTTGTTTGGAGTCAGTGGTCCCCAGTGGTGTCCGATGGCCTTGTTTGAACAATGTGTGCACTTGTCTTTTTGGTTGAACTGTTTGGAAGTTGTAGCTGGCCTGATGCTTCCCCGGAACCCCATCCAGAGCCCCCACCCACCAAGAGCAGCATCCACTTGCATCGGGGCAGCCCGTTCACCTGATCGGCTCAACATGGCATGGCGTAGGCTGTCCTCAGCCACACCTGGCTGCTTCTCCAGACCCAGATTCTTTTTTTTTTTTTTTTTTTTGGTTTTTCGAGACAGGGTTTCTCTATGTAGCCTTGGCTGGCCTGGACTCGCTTTGTAGACCAGGCTGGCCTCGAACTCACAGCGATCCACCTGCCTCTGCCTCCCGAGTGCTGGGATTAAAGGCATGCGCCACCACGCCCAGCTCAGACCCAGATTCTTACTCCCCAGCTTTTTAGAATCTGGTCTTGCGATGCAGCCTGGGGCTAAGATTGACCTCTGACCGTCTTGTCTCGGCTTCCCAGGCAGCTATATGTAGACTAATCATTTCCTTCAGTGTCTTTGTCTTTTTTTTTTTTTTTTTTTTGTTTTGGTTTTTTGAGACAGGGTTTCTCTGTGTACCCCTGGCTGTTCTAGACTCACTTTGTAGACCAGGCTGGCCTTGAACTCAACAGTGATGCACCTGCCTCCCAAGTGCTGGGATTAAAGGCATGTGCCACCACTCCCAGCTGTCTTTGTCTTTTTTAATATAAAGCAAAAGAAGAAGCCTGCCATTCCACACCTTGATTTACCTACTGGAGACAAAGCGACTTTGAGACCTTTCATATCACCATACGGCTTCCTCATTTCTTTATACAGCTGCATAGTACTCCATTGAATGGCACTAAGGGACTCTATTGAAACTGTCCCCCTGGGGGACATTTAGGTGGTTTCCAGTCCTTAGGGATTTTAAACAATGGTACCGGAAATAACCTTGTACAAACAGGTTCTTCATATGCCCCCAACCTGTTAGGGTCGGTTCTCACACATGGAATCACTTACAGTCTTTTAATGCCTTTGTTTTTTGACTGAGGTGTGATTTTATATTTAGTCAACTGCAGTTGTGTGTGAGGCCACGGGTCCAGAACATTCCTTGATGGGTCCCCAAATCCCATCAGTCTATGCCTGCTACTCAGAGCCTGTTTTGCCCAAGAACTTTTGAAGATTGGTTGATTTAGACTTGGAGGGTTTGCCTGTGTGTACATATGTGCACAGTGTGCATGCAGTGCCAAAACAGCCCTTGCTGTCAAATCTTCTGGAACTGGAGTTATTGATGGCTGTGAGCCAGGTGCTGGCAACTGAACCCAGGTCCTCTGCAAGAGCAGACTGCACTCTGACTGCTGAGCCATCTCGCCAGCCCCGAAGGATTTGATTTTAAATTTTATTTTTAGTTGTTTGTGTATATATGCAGTTCCCCCTGAGGCCAGGAGAGGGTGGCAAAACCTTGGAGCTGGCATTAAAGACACTTGTGGAGTGGTGCTGGTAACAAGTGTCCAACCCCCACCTCCCAGACAAGGTTTCTCTGGCTGGCCTGAACCTCACAGAGATCCACCTGCCTCTGCCTCCCGAGTATGCAAGGTGTGTGCCCCCACTGCCCAGCACTCCTCCCACTTTTTTTTTTTTAATATAGAGAAGTTTTAATATATGAGCATGGGGGATATAGGGAGGGGGGAAGCACCCCAGGGAGAGAGAGACAGAAAAAGAGGAAGAGAAGGACAAGAGGGTCGCCTCCCACTTTTTAAGCCCGTGAGTTTAGTCAGGGCTGCTTGTAGAGCATGCATGAGGCTGCCCTGCTAACTTGCTTACAGCCGTCTTGATAGTCATTCTAACCTGCAGACCAAAACTATGCTTAATGTATGCTGAGGGGTCGGTGGGAAAACGTTGCCTTTGTTTTCCATGGCTGCACTATTCTAGTCCTATTAGAGCAAAGACTACGATAAAAATGTTCACTCACTATGTGCGGTGGTGGCGTTGCAGTGGCCAAAGTGTGTCCACAGTGAAGGGGGCCGCCGCCAGAAACACTGAGCTCATCACCTGTTTGATGGTGAGTTGTCTTCAGGGTGGTCACTGTTGACACGTTTTCCACAGTCCCTGGATTCACTTGGGGCTATAGCCCATGGTGTGAGCAGCTTTGCTATAGGTGAATGTATGTGTTTCTGCACTGTTGTGTAAATGGTAGTGTGAACTTTCCTTTTACACCAAGGTGAAGTCGGGCATCTTGAAACAAACAGCTTAGCCTCGGTATGTGCCACAGCCATTACTCCTGTCTAGTTCCAGAACATTCCATTACCCCAAAAGGAAACCCCAGTCCCACTGTCACCTCAAAGCTGTCTGCCTGGCCTGTCCCCCTCCTTCCTTCTGCCTGCTCTGCTTCTTCCTGCTCTCCGCACGCCCCTTCTTTTCCCTCCTACACCTCCGGTCCTGTGCTTACAGTCCTGAGCCGCCTCTGTGCCTGGCTCTGGCTATCTCTGTCTGAGTCAGACCTTAAGGGGCCCTTGTCCTGCTGGGAGGGACAGTGTGTGTCAGGGGTGGTGACTCAGTCACAGACCTCCAAGAAGGGCTGCGTGTCATGGAGCAACCACATCTGTCTGGCCCCTTTGCTTTTTATTTTGAAATACAGCCTTATTAAGTTTCCCAGGCTGGCCTTGAACTTGTTACCCTTTTTCCTCAGTGGCTTGTGTGGTGGCTTACACCGCTAGGCCTAGCTAAGCCCCACCCCCCAAACTAGAACAAGAAAGACCCAAGCTGATTCTGCCCCTGCTATCCAAAGGTCCCGAGCAGTCTAGGACAGCAGTCTCCTGTGTGGATGGAGACTGGGCACAGATGGGGTGCTGTTTAGGGGGCGGGCAGCTGCTTGCCCTCCGTCCCATGTTCCCACAATCCCCTGTTCGCAGCCCTCATACTCAAGAGCACATATACAAAGGGCACACGTGTGTGTTCGGTCTTTCCTTTATAACAGTTTCCAGAGGAC
The DNA here is from genome assembly GCF_903995435.1 of Acomys russatus. Taxonomy (NCBI): domain Eukaryota; kingdom Metazoa; phylum Chordata; class Mammalia; order Rodentia; family Muridae; genus Acomys; species Acomys russatus. Next base: position 4,348,384 of record NC_067143.1, on the reverse strand, counting down.
TGAAGTCAAAGCAGAAAAAAGCAACTGATGTCAAAGCTGCCATCCAGCGTCCCTGGGCTGGCATGTCCCCGCTCGCTCCGGCATTCATGTGGGGTGCTCTCTGCTCTTTCAGCAGACCCACACTCATGGTCCTTCCTGAATGAGCTCGCAGCCTGCAGAGACCATGCCGCGCACCCCTAGGCCCTCCTTAACTAACTTTGGGTGCCTCTTGCTGAATCACAGCAGTTACTCTTCAGCCCTTGTGGCCTAGATCTAGTCCCATCCAGTGTGCAGAGGACACTGTGGGTGCTCCTCAGGGCTCCAGCCCATGATGGCGGGTGTGGGTGGTGTGGAGCCAGAGTAGAGTGTCACCCAGTGACCTGCTTTGGCCAGCCGGGGCTCACCACCTTCAAAATAAGTCTGCCGACTGGGGACACTTCTAGCCATGGTCTCAGGCTACAGTAGGGACATGCACAGCCTCTCCCTGCCGTGTGCTTACTTTGGTATACATGCTCCTGGATTTGGGGCGCGATGGGGACAGCTAGCCGGGCCGCATTCTTCGATCCAGGTGTGCTTGCTTCCTGGCGATGGTGGCTGGTGACACTGCAGAGCTGAGTAGCCTCGCAAGTGACTCCACCACTAGATGAAGCCATTGATGGATGCAAGCACTACCCTCCTTGGTTTTTGGACAGGCTTTCTCTCCGACCTTGAGACTTCCCATTGTCTCCTCAGTGACCTGGGAGAAACAGCCTGGTTTGGTTTGGCTCAGAGCTTAAGTTTGTGTCACCAAGAGCAGAGCTGCTCACTTGGTGACAGAAGCAGGGGGCTGGGGGAGCGCTGGGGACTAGCTAGCCTTTCAGAGGCAGGTCCCCGGAGACCTACTTCTCTCGGGTCCCCCATCACTTAGTCACGCCATCAGTTTATGAATACAGGGACTGGGGACATGACTGAGTGGGTAAAGTGCCCACTGTGCACGTATGAAGGTCTGAGTTCAATCCCCAGCATGCATGCAAGAAACTTGGAGTAGTCGCCTGTCTGTGGTACCCCTCACTGAGAGGGCAGAAACAGGCTGATCCCTCGCACTCACTGGCAGCCATCCTAGGCTACTGGGCAAATTTGAGGTCAGAGGGAGAGGATGGGGAATGAGGTTCTACTTAGACCCCAGCAAGCCCCAACTTGTCCACAGGATGGATTTTAAGCGGCGACAAGGACCGGCCCCTGGGGTGCCTCCAAAGCGGGCTCGTGGGGGCCTCTGGGATGAGGACGAGCCGTCACAGGATGAGAACTTGGCGCGGCTGGAGGAGATAGAGGCTGAGAACCGGCTGCAGGAGGCAGAGGAGGAGCTGCAGCTGCCCCCAGAGGGCACTGTGGGCGGTAGGTCCCTACCTCCCGACCCACCCCACCTGGATAGGGAGATGCCTGGTACCTCCCAAGGGGGTCCTTCCAGGCTGGCAGCTTGTTTTTCAGTGGGGTTCTTGCTCTTGTCCAGGTTGGTTTTGAACTTCTAGACTTGAGTGATTCTTCTAGCGTATTCTCTAGTCTAGGCTGCCCTTCCTGGTTGGGCAATTTTAGCCCATGACCAGTCTCCCACCTCCTCCACCCAGCTTTCCTCTGCGAGCAGAGGGTAGCTGCCTCTGTGGAAAACCCACCCATGAAGTTTTTGTTTCCCTCCAGGGCAGTTTCCCACTGCAGACATTGACCCACGCTGGCTGAGGCCCACCCTCCTTGCCCTGGACCCTGACACAGAGCCCCTCATCTTCCAGCAGCTGGAGATTGACCACTATGTGGGTAAGTTGGCAGGGGAGGTGGGCCGCAGCAGTGGCTGCAGTGCACACAGCCGCTGCCGTGTGAGGCAGGAGAGGCACAGGCCAATGTGCTGTGGCTTGGGTGTCTCCTTCCCACTCATCAACAAACAGATGTTACTAGAATATTACGCTGGGCAGACTCTGCCTCTGTTGGTGGCAAAGGGCAAGGTCCCAAAGCTTTAGTGATGGGCCTCAGGCGGAAACCTCGAGACCTGAGAGGTATCCTGTGACCCCTCCCCCAGGCTCAGCGGTGCCCCTGCCAGAAGGCCCCCCAGTATCCCGGAACTCAGTGCCCGTACTGAGAGCCTTTGGGGTCACCGATGAGGGCTTCTCCGTCTGCTGCCACATCCACGGTTTTGCGCCCTATTTCTATGCCCCTGCACCTCCTGGTGAGTGTTCCTGACCTGTGTGGCGTGTTCCTGGACCCTAGAACTTCTCTTGCTCTTTTCTGACTGGCCTCTCACTTAAGGTTTCGGGGCTGAGCACCTGAGCGACCTGCAGCAAGAGCTGAATGCAGCCATCGGCCGGGACCAGCGTGGCGGGAAGGAGCTGTCTGGGCCAGCAGTGCTAGCTATAGAGCTGTGCTCCCGTGAGAGTAAGTATGGCCTGGGGGTCAGGGGTGGTGGGGAGCCCAGGTAGGTGCCAACCTCCTTTCTCTACAGGCATGTTTGGGTACCATGGTCACGGCCCCTCTCCATTTCTTCGCATCACCCTGGCGCTACCCCGCCTTATGGCACCAGCCCGTCGTCTCTTGGAACAGGGTATCCGTGTGCCAGGCCTGGGCACCCCGAGCTTCGCACCCTATGAGGCCAATGTGGACTTTGAGATCCGGTACTATCCTTTCTCCCCTTTGTCCTGCTCTGACCCCACCCCGGCCCTTTGGCCCTTGTCAGCTGACACAGCACTCTTCCAGGTTCATGGTGGATGCTGACATTGTAGGCTGCAACTGGTTGGAACTCCCAGCTGGAAAGTATGTTCGGAGGACAGAGAAGAAGGTAAGGGCTCCCTGGAGCAGGGGCAGGGGACCTGGACTCACCGCCGCTGGTGCGGCTGCCCTCATGTGCCTCTCCCCCAGGCTACGCTATGTCAGCTGGAGGTGGATGTGCTGTGGTCGCATGTCATCAGTCACCCGCCAGAAGGCCAGTGGCAGCGCATTGCGCCCCTGCGCGTGCTCAGCTTTGACATCGAGTGTGCTGGCCGCAAAGGTCTGTTCCCAGAGCCTGGGCCCCTTCCCTCCCTTCTGGACATCGGTGATGGGGTGAGTGGGTGGGAGGCGTGCTCTGAGTGCAGAGTGGGGGCTGTCCCCACTCATGTGGCTGGGACAGGGAGCTGGGAGAGGCAGTGAGCAGGTGGACCCCACAGGGTAAAAGGGGAACACGAACGAACGAGCGAGCCCCGTGCCCTCCTCTCTGCAGGCATCTTCCCTGAGCCGGAGCGCGACCCTGTGATCCAGATCTGTTCCCTGGGGCTGCGCTGGGGCGAGCCAGAGCCATTCTTGCGCCTGGCACTCACACTGCAGCCCTGTGCCCCTGTCCTGGGCGCCAGAGTACAGAGCTACGAGCGGGAAGAAGACCTGCTGCAGGTGGCTCCGCCCTCCTCAGGCGCCCACTTGCGCTGTGTCCCCAGCCATGCCAGTGACCCTTCTGCCCAGTGACACCGTGTCCTTGGGGTTGGGGGCTGTGCATTCCATGGTGTTTTCACAAGTGCCAAGGTTGTCTTGAACATTCTGGAAATGAGGGTAGCTGAGGCAGTGACAACCTGGTTGACCCTCTGTGCTTCCTCCACAGGCCTGGGCCAATTTCATCCTCGCTATGGACCCTGACGTGATCACCGGCTACAACATTCAGAACTTTGACCTCCCATACCTCATCTCTCGAGCACAGACCCTAAAGGTGAGGGAAGCTGGAGCCTCTTCTGCATCTTCCCCCGTGGGGCCGGTTGCCCTGTGTACCTTTATCCATGGGCATCACCAGCCACTCAGAGGCATCCTGGGCTCCAAAGTCCCAGAAGTAACTTACCTTCCTCTGGCTGGAGACAGAATATGCTGCTGTGCACAGGAGGCTCCTGGAGAACCCAGCCCTCGCCATGGCTAGGCCTTGCTTTAGAATTCACTGGCAAGGCGGGAGAGGGAAGTGAGGGCATGGGAGGAGGAAAGCGGCATTTGCTTTGGTGGGTGGCAAAGGCCGGGTGCTGTGGGAAGGGAGCACGTGAGCCTCGTCCACACAGCCACTGTAACCAGCTCACCTGCTGGAGGCTGCAGGGTGAACTGCTGGGTGTCAAGGTGTGAGATGCTGGTATCTTATGAGCCTGAGGGCAGGCCCTCCTGAGCCTCGCTCCAAGGGAAGGGTTCCTGGCCTACATCTGCTTGGGCCTTTCTCCTGTGCCTCCCTGTGGTCTCACTTGGCCCTTCTTAAAGGCCAAGCTCTGTTGCAAGTGGGGTTATGGGTGATGCACAGGGAGAGTGAGCATTTTTGAGGGGTTCATTTCATCCCCAAATAGTACATACTATATAACTTTTCTGTCTTCTGCATCTGTAGCAATTTGATGATGAATAGGCTGGGTAGACCTTACTACCCAGCTGCAGGGAGACCCTTATGTCCTAGGTGCCTCCCCTCAGCCACCTTCCCTAAGACTCCCTCTCTCTGCTGGTCTGTACCCCAGCACCTAAAGGCACCCCTGTTGGCTTCCAGGGCCATCCCACAGGGCTTCCGTTTGTTCTCCTCTGAGGCACAGTCCTTGTCTCTACCTGTGCCCCTCATTTCCCCAGTCTCTCAGGCTCCTCAGGACTGTGGCCCGCAACTCTGTCTCTTGTAGGCACTTTTTTGAGACGGGGTCTCTCTGTGTAGCCTTGGCTGTCCTGGACTCACTTTGTAGACCAGGCTGGCTTTGAACTCACAGCGACCACCTGCCTCTGCCTCCCGAGTGCTGGGATTACAGGTATGTGCCACCATGCCTGGCTGGCGCTATTTTTTAAACTATTTTTTGGGGGGTCCTTTAATGCCTCTGCCTCTCTTCCATTCCCCTCCCCCCAAACCTAGGTAGGAGAGGAAGAACGTTAGAAGGTTTAGACTTAGTTCTAGCTGGTTAGGGTCATTGGGTTCTTGGGAAAATACCAGTCTCGGTTGTCAGGATAACGAGCAGTCCAGCAACAGGAACAAGCAGCCTTCTTCCTCCTGCATCCAGCTCCTCTAAGCCTCTCTCTGGGCTCTCATATTTGTACTCAGCCAGAGTCCACTAACTCCAGCTGGCAAAGAGTATGCTCCTCTCTGAGCTGCACAAGACTGTTTCCAGCTGGCCTAGACCACACCCTGCACAAAGCATTTATCAGCTGTGAATAAACTGAAAGCATCTCCATATCCCACACTTGCAATTAAGACAAAAACCTTTATGTGACAACTGAGGTTTTAAAAAGTTTATTTATTTATTTTATGTATATGAATGCTATATTTGCATGTACACCTGCACGCCAGAAGAGGGCATCATATCCCAGTATAGATGGTTGTGAGCTGCCATGTGGTTGCTGGGAATTGAACTCAGGACCTCTGGAAGAACAGACAGTGCTCTTAACCACTGAGCCATCTCTCCAGCCTGACAACTGAGTTTTTAAAGAAACCAAAACTTCAACTACAGTACCTGGTCTCTGCCTCATCTCACCCAGGTGGTCTCTGCCCTCTGTTCTTCAGCCCCAGGAGTGCTGTGGCTGTCCCTGTCCCTGTTCTGTGGCCATGCGGTCAGGTTCAGAGTCAGGAGGCCAACTGGCTGTGCCCACTGTTCCTCTCCAGGTGGAGCACTTCCCTTTCCTGGGTCGTGTGACTGGTCTCCGCTCCAACATCCGTGACTCCTCCTTCCAATCCAGGCAAGTCGGCCGGCGGGACAGTAAGGTGGTCAGCATGGTGGGTCGAGTTCAGATGGACATGCTGCAGGTATGACTGAGACCTACCCGTCCCCTAACACTACCTCAGGCTCCATGCTCCGTCCACCCAAGGCTTCACTCTGCCCCACCCACCTAAGTACCACATCATCAGGCCCCCTCCCACAGCTCTGAGGCTGCACCTTGTACCCACGAGGTCCTTCCTTATACCTCTGAGGCCCCACCCAACCCACCCAGGTGCTGCTGCGGGAATACAAGCTCCGCTCTTACACGCTCAACGCTGTGAGCTTCCACTTCCTGGGTGAGCAGAAGGAGGATGTGCAGCACAGCATCATCACGGACCTGCAGGTGGTACCCTCCTCCAGGCCCCTCCCAGTCCTTGCCTCACCTGGGGCCGAGACCCCAACTAAGCCCCTGGCCACATATTCCTGTCCCCAGAACGGAAATGAACAGACGCGCCGCCGGCTGGCGGTGTACTGCCTGAAGGATGCCTTCCTGCCGCTCCGGCTGCTCGAGCGCCTCATGGTGCTGGTGAACAATGTGGAGATGGCTCGGGTCACGGGTGTGCCCCTTGGGTACCTGCTCAGCCGTGGCCAGCAGGTCAAAGTTGTGTCTCAGCTGTTGCGCCAGGTGGGTGGCTGAGCCAGATTGGCCACACATACGTGTACACGGCCTGCCTGGTGCCTGGATACTCACCCACCCTTTCTCCAGGCCATGCGCCAGGGACTGCTGATGCCAGTGGTGAAGACGGAGGGAGGTGAGGACTACACGGGAGCCACTGTCATTGAGCCCCTCAAAGGGTGAGGACCTTGCTGGGCATGGCGGGGCACACGTTACCCCAGCACACAGCAGGAGCTCAAGGCCAGCCTGGGCTCTTTGAGATGTATGCTGTATGCAAAATTGTTTTAAAAAAGAAAAGTAAGGGCCTAAGGGTAGGGGCTGGTGGGTTTGACGCCCCCAAATCCTCCCTCAGGTACTATGACGTCCCTATCGCCACCCTGGACTTCTCCTCTCTGTACCCCTCCATCATGATGGCCCATAATCTGTGCTACACCACGCTGCTACGGCCCGGGGCTGCCCAGAAGTTGGGGTATGCTGCCTTCATCCAGGGTGCCCCCCAAAACACACTGAGTTCTTGTTAAATGGCTTGATAGATCAGGTCCAGGGAGATGAAGTCTCATGGGAGACAGAGACTTGAGACAGGCTGTGGGTGGCGGGTAGTGGAGAGGCAGACCTGGGGGTGGGGCTGGCAAAGGTCCTGGGGGACTCTTGGGAGAAACAGCCCGGGAGGGGCAGGTGCTGGCCGGCTAGTTCCTGCAGAAGCCCAGCCTCTTGTCCTCCTCCTTTCCCAGCCTAAAGCCAGATGAGTTCATCAAGACACCCACCGGGGATGAGTTTGTGAAGTCATCTGTGCGGAAGGGCCTCCTGCCCCAGATCCTGGAGAACCTGCTGAGTGCCCGCAAGAGGTGGGACTGTGCCCGGCTCGGTGCTCGGGTCCCCATGCAGCCTGTGCCCGGCTCGGTGCTCGGGTCCCCATGCAGCCTGTGCCCGGCTCGGTGCTCGGGTCCCCCATGCAGCCTGTGCCCGGCTCGGTGCTCGAGTCCCCATGCTGCCTGTGCCCAGCTCGGTGCTCGGGTCTCCATGCAGCCTGTGCCCGGCTCTGTGCTCGGGTCCCCATGCAGCCTGTGCCTGGCTCGGTGCTCGGGTCCCCATGCAGCCTGTGCCTGGCTCAGTGCTCGGGTCCCCCATGGTGACCTGGCCCTGGTCTTCTGTAGCCTGCCTGCATCAAGTGAGGCATCAGCCTGGTGGTCTCCCTGGGGCCCATGGTTCCCTTGAACAGCCTTCATCCTGCCTCTGCCTAGGGCCAAAGCTGAGCTGGCTCAGGAGACAGACCCCCTACGGCGACAGGTCTTGGATGGACGGCAGCTGGCACTGAAAGTGAGTGCCAACTCTGTGTATGGCTTCACTGGCGCCCAAGTGGGCAAGCTGCCATGTTTGGAGATCTCCCAGGTGAGCCCTTGGGACCCTGACAGGCAGCTGGGTTACTGTTGGCGTGCACTGAGAGTCAGTTGGGTCAGAGGGTGTGCCAATATGGCAGGAGCCACAGGTGTCAGGCCATTTTCCTCACCCTGTGTACAGGGTCCTCAGAGACCAGAGTACCTGTTCTCGGTACTCCTTGCTCACAGTCTAGTGGGATGGGCACTCTGGTCTTGACTAATGTTTATGGTATAATTGGCTCCCATGAGGTTGATGCTCAGGACACCCCTCCCCCAGCAGCTATCTCTCTGTTCACCTCTTCCAAGTCCCTGTGGAAAGGGGCGGGGATGGGTAGCACACAGCCAGGCTGTTACTGCTGGGTCAGTTGAGGTTGGCAGCAGTCACCTGCTTTATACATTTAAGATGTGTGAGCCATGATGCTTGGACTTGGCAGAAGTGTGTCCTCCCCGAGCTGGTGTCAGCAAGCGCCAGGGTCCTCTGTCCCAAGTGTGAGGACCCTGGTGAGGGCCTCGGCTAGTACCAGCTGGAACAGGAGTAGGAAAGAACTCCCATCTCCCTCGCCAACATGGCTGCCCTGGGTTCATACAGAAACAAACATTAATAGGGAGTGTGAGGCCTGAGGTGCTGCTGCCCAGTCCGGTCATAGATGTAGTACCTCACTCAGCAGTGAGGAGTAACCTGTCAGGAGCGCTTAGCTAGGGAGTGTCCAGAGCAGGGTGGCAGGGTTGTCACAGGGTGGGTTACAAGGACATGAAGGCTGCGTGACTAGCAGGTGCCACTGTTCACTCCAGCTGCAGGTCCCACAGTCTCAGGGTCCCTGTTAATTCACCTTGTGAGCGTAGATCTCAGGTGTCGCTTGGGGCTTGGGGAAGCTGAGTGCCTAGAAGGGTGTCCAGGCACTCAGAAGGTGTCTCCCAGGAGCTGAGTCCCAGCCAGTCCTGCCTCTGCCACAGTCACCTCCTGCCTGCCTGCCATTCTCACTCCTAGCATCTCACAGAGATGGGGAATGCATTGAGACCTTAGGCCAAAGGAGCCACTGGTACCCTGACTGATGGGATAACAAGTTATGAGGTATTCCAGAATAAAATGAGAGAAAAGGAACACAAAGGCCTGAGGAGATTGCTCAGTGGTAGAGCCCCTGCTTAAAGTTCCCCAGGGCAGGGCTGGGGTGTCTCAGTGCAAAGCCTCTGCTCACGGTGCCTGAGGCCCTGGCTGCGCTCCACTCGGGGAGGACGGAGCGGCTCCTTGTCCTCTGGGAATTTGCACACTCTGGAGCAGCAGTCACCTGCTTCTTAAGATGTGCGGTCCCTGAGGCTTGGATGTGGCAGAAGCCTGTCCCCCCGAGCTGGATTCAGTGTTTGGGTTCTCACTCTCCTGGTTCTGCCCCCAACAGAGTGTCACTGGGTTCGGGCGGCAGATGATTGAGAAAACCAAGCAGCTCGTGGAGTCCAAGTACACCCTGGAAAATGGCTATGATGCCAATGCCAAGGTCAGGGCCTGACCACACCTGCCTGCTCTCCTGGGCCCTGGGTGTCCTGCTGCTGCTGGCCCTGGGTTGAGGACAGACATTCCTCATATGTACCCTGGCAGGTGGTCTACGGGGACACGGACTCTGTGATGTGCCGCTTTGGTGTCTCCTCGGTGGCGGAGGCGATGTCTCTGGGGCGGGAGGCTGCAAACTGGGTATCCAGCCACTTCCCACCACCCATCCGGCTGGAGTTTGAGAAGGTGGGTGTGTTCCCTGCGCTCAGCTCAGTGGAGGCCGTAGGGGTCTTTGCCGGTTATTGATGCTCTGATTATTTGTGTGCCTACAGAGGCTGACACTGCAGCAGTGTGTGGGTCCCGGGTTGTGGTAGTCTCACAGCGCTCTAGGGTCCTGAGGCGGAGACCTCCATTGTGTGCGGCTCCTGCTCCTGGACATAATCTGTTGTCCTCATCAGCTTCCTCCCCCGGCAGCCGGGGGAGTGGGGAGGGGCTGCTCAGCTCAGGACTCACTTGGTCCTGTCTCCTCCCGTGGCTTCCAGACTTCCCTGTGCTGCCCATCTGGATTCCATGACTTAGGGGCCGGCTCGAGGCCTATGGTGTTGTGTCAAGCAGGGTTTCTGGGGGCTGGAGAGTATTGGGCCTTATTAGGGTCCTGTTTCTGATGGGTGTCGGGGTTGAACGTGAAGGAATGGGCATAGGGTCACCACCAGATTCCTTCCAGGTTTACTTTCCATACCTGCTCATCAGCAAGAAGCGATATGCTGGCCTGCTCTTCTCCTCCAGTCCTGATGCTCATGACAGAATGGACTGCAAGGGCCTGGAGGCTGTGCGCAGGGACAACTGTCCCCTGGTGGCCAACCTCGTTACATCCTCACTGCGCCAAATCCTTGTGGACCGGTGTGTGTGTGTGTGTGTGTGTGTGTGTGTGTGTGTGTGTGTGTGTGTGTGTGTGTGTGTGTGTCCCATCTAGACCAAGAAATCAGCTCCCATCAGACCCCGGACCTAGCACCCTTCCTTGGGGACACAGATGGCTTGGCTTAGGGGTGGGGCAGTGGTAAATCAAGTTGGCAGCTGTGGTTGCCCCTGGCTTCTCCTGCCTCAACACTTAACCCCCAACCTCAGTAGCCCATGGTGCCTGGTGCCTAGATCCTTGCTGGTAAGAGTTGCATCCCCATCCTCAGTGGTCCCTAGTGACACCCTCCCTCTCAGGGACCCTGATGGTGCAGTGGCCCATGCAAAGGACGTCATCTCAGACCTGCTGTGCAACCGCATCGACATCTCCCAGCTGGTCATTACCAAGGAGTTGACCCGCGCAGCAGCAGACTACGCTGGCAAGCAGGCTCATGTGGAGCTGGCTGAGAGGTGGGGCAGCCACACAGCCGCCTGCAGCTGGGTCCCCGCAGCCCTTCACAGACCTCACCGAACTCCCCTATCCGTAGGATGAGGAAGCGTGACCCCGGCAGCGCGCCCAGCTTGGGTGACCGAGTCCCCTATGTGATCATTGGTGCTGCCAAGGGTGTGGCCGCCTACATGAAGTCGGAGGTCAGGCCCACCTGGGCTGTGCCCCTTCCAGAATCTCACTTCTGCTTTCTCTGGGCGACCGTGCCCAGGCCTGACTTAGCGTAGTGCCTCCCTGTGCAGAGTTGGCTGCTGTACCATCTCCGCCCCTCTCCACCTGGGTGCCAGCTCTGTTTGCTTTTGTCATCTAGAGCCACCCAGGGAACCAAATCCCAGCCGCCCAATTCTCAGCCTTATGACTTCCAACCCCTGCAACCCCCCCCCCCCCATACTCTTCCTTCTCCCATGGGGAAACCTGTTAGGTGTCTGAGGGCCCCTACTCAAACCAGAGTCACAGTGCCCACCCTATCCCCTAGCCCGTTCCCCTCTGCGGCCTTGGTGACCCCGGCCTGCCCACAGGACCCCCTGTTTGTGCTGGAGCACAGCCTGCCCATCGACACTCAGTACTACCTGGAGCAGCAGCTGGCCAAGCCGCTACTGCGCATCTTTGAGCCCATTCTGGGTGAGGGTCGCGCAGAGTCCGTGCTGCTGCGTAAGTGGAACCCCCGCTTCCCCAGTGGGGAGTGTGGGCACGGAAGGGCCAGAGGCGGGGAGCAAAGCCATTCAGTTGCCTTCCTGCAGGTGGTGACCACACACGCTGCAAAACTGTGCTCACCAGCAAGGTGGGAGGCCTCCTGGCCTTCACCAAGCGCCGCAACTGTTGCATTGGCTGTCGCTCTGTGATCGACCATCAAGGTGAGACGAGTTGTAGCGGTCCTTGCCACAGGGCCACGCTCTGCCTGCACGCCAGTGGAGGGTCCTTGCCCGCCCTGGGGTTCCCCAGGGGAGTTTTCCCCACACACTCGGGCCCTTGTTCTCCAGCCTCTGGGGACTTTCAGAAGCCGGGATGGGCAGCGGGTGGAGAAGAGCAGGCATGTAGGGATGAAGGCTAGGGCCTGGCCTGGGCCCGCACCTCTGTGCTGACACCCACCCCGCCCCCAGGAGCCGTGTGTGAGTTCTGCCTGCCACGGGAGTCGGAGCTCTATCAGAAGGAGGTGAGTGAGGCAGGGGCGAGAGCTGGCGCAACCTGATCTCCACAGCCCTGCTAAATCCAATGTGTCCTCAGGTGTCACACTTGAACGCCCTGGAGGAACGTTTCTCGCGCCTCTGGACACAGTGCCAGCGCTGCCAGGGCAGCTTGCATGAGGACGTCATCTGCACCAGGTTCGCCCTCCCCCACCTGCTACCAGACTCTTGGCCCAGCCGCGGGACCTCACTGCAGAGTGGGCAGGGTCTGCCTGGGCTTGGCGCCCGCCTTGCCTCCCCCAGGGTGGGGCCGGGCTTTCCCCAGGGAACAGGCGGGCGGGGCGGGTTCCCACGCCAGGTGACAGCTGATATACGGCTGGCTACCTCTCAGGGCACTGCTGTTATCAGAGTCTCTGTGCCCGCTAAGCAAACAGCCCCCTCTCCCTGGTGGGCAGCAGGTAGGGGCCAAAGTCCTGGGAACAGCCCCTGACCACCACCCTCCACAGCCGTGACTGTCCCATCTTCTACATGCGCAAGAAGGTGCGTAAGGACCTGGAGGCCCAGGAGCGGCTGCTGCAGCGCTTCGGACCTCCCGGCCCTGAGGCCTGGTGACCCAGCAAGGGACGGAATAAAGTTTAGATTTTTTTGTTACTGCCGGTGTGTTGTGGTCTTTGGGAACAGATTGGGTTTCATGGCTCAGGCGCTGTACAACAGTCTGTGGCCCCAGTACCTCTCTCTGCCTGTGTCCACAAAGGGCTGGCATCTCTGTTTCCTCTCTGAAACTCTGAGTGGGACCCCAGTGCTCTGCTTTGCCCCTCCCAGCTAACATGGTGCTGTGCTGTTTCCTCCATCCCTGGGGCGGCCCCTAGCACATAGGCTTCCACACCTCAAGGCAGCAAGGGGACCCTCCCTGTCACACTCCCTGCCACGTCAGCCATGGTGATACTTCCACCGTGGGCTCCTGGTGGTCCGTCTGCCTCAGCTTCCTCTCAGCTTTTAGGAGATCCCCTGGCAGCTTTAACCATCATTCCTGGGCCTCACTGTCCCATGCCATCCTGCCTTGGTCGCCATTGGCTCCCTCTTGTGGCATTCTACTCCCAGGGCCCTGTAGCCCCTCATCTCCCTGCCCTTTCTAGCAACTCTCCTCTCTCTACTCCCCCCATCCCAGTGGTGGGGATCCCCAAATACAAATGGCCTCTAGGCCCACCCCCCCCCCTGACACGTGACCAGAGGGTTGTGCAATCCAGACCCCTCCCGCAGGGGATTTTTGAGGAGGGCCCCCATGGCCCGCCCCTGGGTGGGGGGGAGGGGCTGGGCCAAAGTATATATAGGGGTGGTGGCCAGAGCCAGCCCAGCCTGCCCTGAACCACCATGCTTGCTCTGGAGGCTGCACAGTAAGTGGGTAACCCCCAAACCTGTCCTGGGACCCCCACCCCACTCAGCACTCTCAGCTTCTGTGGCATCCAGAAGCAGATAAGGGGGTGGGTCCCACTGTCTACAGACGGTTCTCCATCAGCTCTGTCTCCTTAGACAGGATTCCAAAGATGGCATGTTCTGGAGAGACTCACCCCCACCCTGCTCAGGTCCTCCCAGGTGTGCCTGTTCCATCTTCGGCGCTCTCTGACCCTCAACTTAGTCTGTGTCCCTAGTTCCTTCTGTCCAACCATTTCCTTTAGTTGCTGGCACTACCCTGGCTGCCCATCCGGGGTCACAAGAAACCCCATCTCTTTGCTCATACCCTTTGCTTGGCTGTGTTTGTCTCTAGCCCTGGTCTTTGGTTCATGGCTTCTGGTCTTAGCTGGACTTGTTAAGACACTCAAACCCAGCTCTCTGGCCACAGCTGACTGGGGACTTTCTCCCCCTTACTTTCCCTGCCTCCCCCAATGTCTGTGCATGCAAATCCTAGGGAGAGTGGGGGGGGAACATTTGCCTGGCACCCGCCCCCTACTTCCTGTCCCGATAGGGGTGTAGGAGTGACTGTGGGAAGGCTGGGCGCCCACGGGGACAGCCAGCAGACTGCAGAGCTGTGGTGGGTGATCACAGCTGCCACCACCTCCCCTCCGGGCCCCACAACCACTTCGAGACTCAGGTGGCTGAGGGCGGCCCTGACATGGCCCTGTGTCTCTCCCCTGCCAGGCTGGACGGCCCACACTTGAGCTGTTTGGTGAGTTGGAGGCCGCCAAGGCTGGGGGGGGGGGGCAGTGGGCCCTGCATGGCCCATGGGGACTAACCTTACTTAGATCATCTACTTCCGGCCTCAGTTTCCAGTCTCTGTCTCCCTGGGCCCCCATCTCCATCACACTTGTCTGCTGTTTTTCTCAAGTCCTAGGCTTCTTCCTTCAACTCATATACGTGTCTAGCCCATGTTCTGCGTGTACAGCCTTTTCTTTTGTGTTACGGTTCTTTTAGCTGTAGTATTTTGGACACTATTTTCCTCAACATTTTTGACCTCATAACCAACCCAACATGGAGATCTTTCCTGTGGTGGCCAGAAGCCCTACCTACTTGTTTGAGTTTTGTTGGCTTTGGTTGTGTGTCTTTATTTGAGACAGGGTTTCTCAGTGTAGCCCCAGCTGGCCTGCAGAGTGTTACACCCGTGAGACACCTGGCTTGTTGGTTGTTTAAAACAGATGTCTTAAGTGTCTTCCTTATACACACCCCTGTAGCTATTACCAGACCCAGAGCCAGGAAAATCCCATAATTCCAGAGCACTCCTGGAGGTCCTGCCTAGGCAACCTCACCCAGCATTTTATACTGATTCATTTGAACTTTTTTCTTTTCTTTTGGTTTTTCGAGACAGGGTTTCTCTGTGTATCCTTGGCCGTCCTGGACTCGCTTTGTAGACCAGGCTGGCCTCGAACTCACAGCGATCCGCCTGCCTCTGCCTCCTGAGTGCTGGGATTAAAGGCGTGTGCCACCATTCCCGGCTCGCATGCCCAGCTTTAATTTGAACTCCTCCTCCTCCTTTCATTTGAACTTCTTAAGTGACTCGGGCGTTGGCCTTTAGGGCACCTGACCTCTTCCATGGTGTGTTAGGCGCCTGTCCTCCTTTGCTCACCACCCACCAGCACACCCATAGTTCATTCTCCTTGCTGAGATGCTTGGGATCTGGGATCTGAGCAGAGCTGCGTCGGGCTGCTCTGTGCACACGGCTTTCCCTCTCCCCTGCGGGAGCAGGACGGGTGTGCTGGAGGCAGTGGGAGGCACTCGCCTCCCTCAGGTCTAGTCTCCACTGCCTCTACAAGGGCTGCGGCTGAAGCACCATAGAGCTGTGGAGATGAACTGGTGTCCTGGATCAAAGATGGTGGTGCATGCCTGTCACCCCAATAATCAGAGGACGAGACTTAACAGTTGCTCCAAGTTCTGGGCTAGCCTGAGCTACAGAGTGAGCTCCTGGGTACCAGTTGCATACTGGAAAGTACTAAGGCTCCTTGAGGGCCACAGCCATGGCACCTGTGGGTGTCTCTTATTCACGAATTCAGTCTCCGTGTCTTCATTTGTTTCTGTCCTCATCAGTTTCTTCCTTCTCTCACCTGTCTTCTCAAAGGCTGGAGTGGGGGTCAGGGGTGGGTCTCCAAGGCCTGGGATGACCCTGTCCTTACTCCAGCAGTACCCAGAAGGTGTCTTCTACGACCTGGACAGCTGCAAGCCCTTCAGTTACCCAGACTCAGATGGGGGTCCCGGTGAGTGACCCCAGCTTCGTAGCACCTGAGGCCAAGTTCACAGAGGGGGGATCTGAGAGGCCTGTGGGAGCTCTCTTCCAACATGGCATCCCCTCCCCCAAGCCCCTCCCCCCACCCCTCCTGCCTATCTGTTCCCCCATGCAAATTCTGGGGCCAGAGATTTGCACAGCTTACAAAGGCCCCTCTGTGTGGGACCTTGAGGGTGCGGGTCTTCTGTCCACCTTGGGCTACTAACTCTGTCCCTTCTCCTAGACTCCTCCTGGGCCTGGCCAGAGGCCCCACCTGCCTCTGCCATTACCTCCTATGAAGCCTTTGACCCTGCTGCGGCTGCCTTTGCCCACTCCCAGGCTGTGCAGTTCTGTTACAGTCATGGCCCTAGCCCCTCCGCCTATAGCCCCATGGGCACCCTCGACCCAGCCCCCAGCTTGGAGGCCCCAGGGCCTGGCCTCCAGATGTACCCCTCAGAGGACTTCGCCAGTCAGGTGAGGAGCAGGGAGAGCTTGGAAGAAGACGTCCCCTGTCAAAATTCTTCTGCAACCCCTGAAAATAACCATCTGGATTGTGAGGGAGTTGGGGAGTGGGCCTAAGAACACCCCTCCAAGGTAGCTCAGGTGTCCCCTGGGGTCCCTTCTATGTACTTCAGGGGGAAGTTCACAGATCCATGTTAGCTACTCACTGTTTAGCTTTGGGCGACTGCCTCAACGTCTCTGTGCACTGAGACAAAAACCGAGGAAAGCCAGCAGAAGGGGGAGGAAAGCAAGGGAGATTGGTGTGAAGTTGGCCCTGGTCTCCCACAGACGCCGGGCCCCGTGGCTTATGCTCCGTACCCCAGCCCTGTGCTGTCAGAGGAAGAAGACATTCTGCTGGACAGCCCTGCCCTGGAGGTCTCGGACAGTGAGTCAGACGAGGCCCTCTTGGCTGGCTCCGAGGGGAGGGGATCTGAGGCAGGTATGTGGGGTGGACAGTTGGTGGGGATGCTGACTGGGCCTGGGGGAGCAGAAGGAGGAATCAGGGCTCCCTAAACACTTAAGGTCCCAAACCTATGCTACCTGTTGGCTGTGTGACCTTGGCCAACAGCATAAGCCTCTCTGTGCCTTGGTTTCAGTTGTGCACAAAGACACAGCAACAGCAAAAGGAAGCCCACTGCATACCCACAGCCAGTCACCCCTCTCCTCGTACCTCTCTGTGTGTCTGCCAGCCTTTCAATGAAATCATACTCTGTTGAGCCTCAGTTTCCCGTATGTAAAGCCTGTCATCTTATACTCCCTCACCCACTAGGGGGGATTCCAGGCAAGGAGCTCTACTACTGAGCCACACCTCAGCCCTCTTTACTTAAAAAAAAAGAAAAAAAAATTTTTTTTTAAATTTTAGTTTTATTTCATGTGCATTGGTTATGTAGCTGTCAGATCCCTCAGAACTGGAGTTACAGATAGCTGTGAGCTGCCATGTGGGTGCTGGGGATTGAACCAAGGTCCTCTGGAAGAGCAGACAGTGCTCTTAACCACTAAGCCATCTCTTCATCGCCCATCCCTCCCTCCCTCCCTCCCTTTTATTTTTGTTACTTTGTCTTTTTTTTTCCTCCCGGAGCTGAGGAGCTGAGCACTGAACCCAGGGCCTTGTGAACCCAGGGCCTTGAGCTTGCTAGGCAAGCTCTCTACCACTGAGCTAAATCCCCAACTGCCCCCCCCCTTTTTTTAAACGTTTAAAAGACAATGACATCACTAAGTTTCCCGGGCTGGTCTTGAACTTATGATCTTCTTACCTCAGCCTCTAGAGTAGTTGAAATAGTAGATCTGAGCCATCCAGGCCCTACTCAGTTGTGAAAAGTAAAGTGTGGCAGGGGACTGTAGATCTGGGGGTCCCTTCAACGGACTTCCCCTCTTAACTCCGCACCCAACACCCTGCAGGTGCACGCAAGAAGCTGCGCCTGTACCAGTTCCTGCTGGGGCTGCTGCTGCGCGGGGACATGCGCGAGTGCGTGTGGTGGGTGGAGCCGGGGGCCGGCGTCTTCCAGTTCTCCTCCAAGCACAAGGAGCTGCTGGCTCGCCGCTGGGGCCAGCAAAAGGGCAACCGCAAGCGCATGACGTATCAGAAGCTGGCTCGCGCACTGCGCAACTACGCCAAGACGGGCGAAATCCGCAAGGTCAAACGCAAGCTCACCTACCAGTTCGACAGCGCGCTGCTGCCAGCCCCCCGGCGTGCCTGAGCGCCCCGCTAGGACCCCTCTCTCTGGCCCCGGGCCCCAGTGCCCATGGGAGCCCCGTGTGGGGGCAGCCGGCTTCCAGTGTCCTCAGCTCTCATCAGGGCCTCCCCAGAGTCCTCTTGTGCTATGTATGGGATTCCCCAGGAGGGTCGTGTTTGAGGGGGTGTCTCAGGACATACTGGCCACCCTACGTGCTTCCAGAATGGCAGGTTTCTCTGTGGGAGCCCCTGTTGTTATCTGTGGTTCCAGAATCCGCACAGGTACCTCTTGCGAGCCCCGTGATCACGCAGGCCATCGCACCAGCAGGTGGCGCTGTCTACAGCCCCAAACCCGTGTGTCTGGTGGCGGGGATGGATCCCTCCGTGCTCCGCTGAGGCCCTTGTCAGAGCTGAGATCTAGTTAGGTCTGAAGTTCTCTGAGAGCCCTGTGCCATCTGTGACTTCTCCGTGTCCATTTATGACTTTGTTTAAGACAGGGTCTCACTATGCAGCTCAGGGTGGTCCCCGGCTTGTGGCGATCCTCCTGCCTTGTCTTCCTGAGTGCTGGGATCGCAGAAGCACACCACCACAGCAGGCTTTCCCCCCCTTTTTTTGAGACAACATTCCATTATGTAACCCAGGCTGTCCTCAAGCTTGTGGTGATTGATCCTTTGGCCTCAGCCATCCCGTGGGCCCCTCTGGCATCCAAGTCTGAGACGGTGTGTTGGGTAGGGTAGAGGTGATGGGCTCTGGGGTCCTCGGATCATATGGAAAGTTCTCTAAGATCTCCAGCCCCAAGTTCACATACTGACTGTCCTATTTGAGGTGCCACCTGTGCGTTGTATTTGAGGATCATTCTAGCTCTTGGCCAATTTGGGGTGTGTGGCAGAGGTGTGGGTGTGCCTGTGCCTTTCATTTTTGAAACTGGGTCTCACGTAGATCAGGCTGGCTTTGAGCTCACTATGTTGCTGAAGATGAGTTTGAGCTCCTGCCTCCGTCAGGATGCTCAGATGGTGGGCACCGCCACCACTTGACTGTGTCTTGTCTTTCTCTTCAGTCGGGGGTCTATCTATGTAGCCCAGGCTGGCTTCAAACTCATAACAATCTTCCTGCCTCAGAGCCTGGAGTGTTAGGATTACGAACATGTTCCACCACAGTGTGCTTTTACCCGTGTCATCGCTAACCAGGCCGCTAGAGCCGGCCACCCCCCACCCACAGGGCAGGCAAATTAAGTCCCTGCAGGGGTTTTCTTCAGAGGAAGACACAGGTTCCCAGCGGCCTTTCAGACTAGGGAGAGCTCCCACAGCCCAGACATCTGAATGGGATGCTTTGGACAACTGGTGACCGTCCCTCTGTCCAGTGTCTGCCCAGTCTGCCCAGGAGCCTGCTCAGCGCGTGCCTGTCCCACCCCAGTGACATCTCTCAAGTGCCTGGTGGGGCCCAGTCTTTTGCCTTTCGTGTGCTGCCGGCCAAGCTGGATCAAACTGTGGGGTTCTCGGTGGGTCTCCATGGCAGCCTCAGCAGCCAAGGCTTGGAGAGGGTTGGGCCACCCAGGCCTTGGTTCCTCTGAGGAAGAGAGGATGAAGAGGGCCTGACAACTCCTTGCAACGCCAATGAACCTGTGACACACCTGGGCTCACCCTCTGTGGCTGGCTAGAAGGAGAGGAAGGGTCGTGGAAGACCCAGAGGTCCACGTGGCCACTGCTAAACTGGCACCAAATAAAATTCTTTGTTCAAAAGCCAACATCGGCATTCTACATGGATAACAAATAAAACCCAAAATCCAAGTTAAGCTGTCCTGGGGACCCTTTATCAGGCACTGCCCCCTGGCCCTCCAGCAGGAGCTGTTCAGAGAGGGCGGTAGCTGCTACAGCGAGGGGCGGGCGGGGGCGGGGCGGGTAAGGGGGAGGGGGAATGTACAATGGCGGCAGGCCAGGCTGGGTCTTGAATGGCGAAATCTCTGTGTGTCCCAGCTTTCCTTTCCGCTCACCCCTCCATTCCAGGTTTCTGGCTTTTGTGTGTTCGTTTTTTAAAAGGTAGGAGCGTTCTCATGGTCGTTCGGGCTGGTCTCGAAGTCATGCCAATGCTCCTGTCTCAGCTTAGCCTCTGGAATTCTGGGGTGCAGGGGGGTGTCACTACCCTGGGCCACTGTGCAACTTGCCTGCTCCTTCGGGGGAGCCGGGTAAAAGTTTGCCGGGCAACCGATGGCGTCACAGGGAAGATGCCTACTGGTTGGCTGAGTGCCCCCAGAGGCGGGGTTAGTTTCCGGCTGGTAGGGGATTTTTGGAAAGTAGAGAGGGGGACCGGGCGCAGGAAAATGAATAAGAAAAATAAGTAGGGGCAGCTTGTGTTCGCTCCCCTGGGCCCTCACCCGGTCGCTTCCTCTGACATCCTCACGGGCCTGCCACACCTGTGGCTCCCCAAGTCTCTCTCCTCCTCCTCAGCCCCTCCTCCCCTCTCTGGTGCTGGGAAGGAGCCGGGACCGGGCAGCCCTCCAGGGCCTTCCCGGCCTCTCTGCACCCGGCCGGTGACGGGCAGCTGGCCAGACTGCTCCCAGGGGGACCCTGACCAGGACGGGGCGGGAGGGACACCGAGACCTCCTCCCCGCGGCAGGCACCCGTCCTGCCTACGCGGGGAAACCGGACTCTCCCTCCCGGCTCTGGTTTCTAGAAAACTCCTGACTCGGGCTAGCTAAGAAAGGCTTCCAGAACCTGCCCCTCCCGCGCCCTGTGCACCTGACATCCCCAGCCTTGTTTCTCCTCTTCCCAGGACCTAGTCATCCGGTCCCCAGAACCTAGGACTCTCCTTCCCCCGCCCCTTTCCTTTTCTTCTTCTTCTTCTTTTTCTCCTCCCCCTTTACCCCTGACTCAAGTGCCCGCTCTACTTCCACCCTCTCCCCATCTTGTGCTCTGCCCACTTCTTCCTGTTCTTCCCCTAATGTCTTCAAGACCTAAGGATCTGGGCCCCTGCGGCGCCCCCCACCCCGGCCCCTTTCTGAAGTCGCACAGTCTTCACCTTTGCACCTCCACTGACTCAGGTGTCCAGACTCCACCAGCACCTCCCCACTGGAGCCCTGGCTTCCCTCCACTACTGTCTACTAGCTATTTCTCGCCCTTTAGAGCATGCGGGAGGAATGTGGGGCGGCCCTGCGCTGCCTCCTGGGAGTGTCGGGACTCCATAAAGGGCTCCTCCAGGGTACCCACCTGTCCCTGCTAGGGCCTGGCTAGAGCTACAGCGGTCCTGGTCCTGGAAGCCGGGAGAAGGTCGCGGCCGACATGCCTGAGGCTAAACCAGGTGGCTGGCCTTTTGGGGGGTGCGGAGGGCCTGGAGAGAGGGGGATGTTCCTACTGTGGGAGGGGGGGTCATTTGCCTGTTCCTACATCTAGGTAGAGTGTGGGGTTCCTTCCCTGCTTGGGAAAGAGGGGACCTTCTGTGTTCGATGGGTTCCTTCTAAGTACAGGTCTCTGGTCTCTAGGGTCGGGAGTCGCTCTCCCTCCTCTGAGACAGGGAAACCCATCTTGGGTAGAAATCTCAGTGGTCTGATTATAGGTTGGGGTCGGTTTTTTTCTCCTCCTTTCTCCCCCCAATGCTTTCAATCCCCAACTCCAAGCCCTCCAGCCTGGTCCCAGACTCACTCTGCAGCCCAGGCTGACTGCTACCACCCCCAGCTAGGGGCTCTCTCTCTGTCTGTCTGTCTCTGTCTCTGTCTCTCTCTGAGTTTTTTCAAGACAGAGTTTCTCTGTGTATCGTGGCTCTGGCTGTCCTAGAACCAGCTCTATAGACTAGGGTGGCCTCGAACTCACAGAGATTGACTTGCCTCTGCCTCTCAAGTGCTGGGAGTAAAGTTGTGCACCGCCACCACCACCTGGCACTAGGGGGAAAAAAAAAAAGCTTTTGGGAGGTTTCTTTTCCTTAAGGCTGATGGGGTCTTGCTTGTGCATTGCTGGGTCTCAGCTCGGGGATAGGGTCCTCTCTAGGCGGAAGAACAACTTTGAGGCAGCTGAGTCTCCTCACTGAATGAAGATTGGGGGCTTTCTAGATCATGGGGTGCTTCTATGGACACAGTAGGACTCCATGTGCACAGAATGGTACTTTCTGTGTAAATAGAGAACCCCCTTGGTGTTAGAGTTGGGTGTCTGTGCAGGATTCATGGGTCTCTCTTCCATGGGTGGGGTCCTCTGTTTTTCTGCTGTGCTGGAGAGGGAATCCAGAGCCTCCCACTTGCTCCGGAGGCTGGCCTGGCCATGTCCCAGCACCCCAGTCTCTCTCCGTGTG
Source organism: Acomys russatus (assembly GCF_903995435.1). Lineage (NCBI taxonomy): Eukaryota > Metazoa > Chordata > Mammalia > Rodentia > Muridae > Acomys > Acomys russatus. The sequence continues at coordinate 4,326,584 of NC_067143.1, read as the reverse complement.
CAGTTAGGCATACTCCTTGGGGGGAGGGACAGGGGCAGTCTGTATGCTGGTTGGGGCTTTCTCTTTTTGTGGAAGTGGGCACTGCACACAGCCCTGGCATCCACCTTCCTCCATGGTGTCTGGTCCACTGGGGTCAGCCCAGCCAGACTGAGGTAGAGACCAGCTCCTTTGCACAGACTGACCCATGGGTCAGTGACCTGCACCACATGGGAGACTGCTGTGGTCAGCACCAGTGTCCAGTTTCTAGCCCAGGGGAAGGGCTAATTATACCCCAAACCTGAAAGGTCAGGCTGGTGGCCAGAGGCTGGGGCAAGGCTACAGGGGAGGGGGGAACCTGACTCCATACTCAGGGTTGTGACCAACTTAGAACTGGAACAAGGGTCTGTACCCCACCACACCTATCTCCATCTGAGGGAGGGGGCCTGGTGTGGCTCCGGGGGCTGGGGGAGGAGAGTACCATTTATGCTGAAGTCTCAATGTCTATGTTACAGCAGCCAAAAAGGCCCCCAAAGGCAAGGATGCTTCAAAGGAAGCCCCCGCAAAGCAGGCTCCTGCTGAGCCCCCCAAAGGTGAGGTGTCCCTGGGGCTCTGCCAGCTGTCTCCCCCTGCCCTGACTCCACACTGCTCCTAGCCTTTTCTGGTCTCTTTGCTGTAGCTGTCCCCACATGAGGTCAGAGCCATGGTCCTTCCTAGCTTCTCAGCATCCCAGGCCACACCTCACCCTGAGTGATGTCTTAAGTAATTCTTGCCCAGTCCTCAAAGGCTGTGTCCACATCTACATGCCCTTTACCCCAAAGTCCACTCAGGACCATCCTGACCACATCCTGCTGGTCCACAGATGGGGAAACCCAGGCCCAGGAGTCTGAGGGGGGCGAGCCTAGCAAAGCTTATACTTTCTGGATGAAAATCCAAGTCACCTTGTGATCTCTGCCTTTTGAGCAGAGGGACGCTTACTGACCCCAGGGCCCTTCCCAAAGAGGCCCTCTGCCTCCCCCAGACCACCGCTGACACTCTAATCCTTTCTCCTGAGCAGAGGCCCCACCTGAGGACCAATCCCCAACTGCAGAAGAGCCCACAGGCATCTTCCTGAAAAGGCCAGATTCTGTGTCAGTGGAGACTGGTGAGCACTTGGGAGGAGCAGTCTAGAACCCTGAGTCTGAGGGAGGAGGGTCCAGTCTGGATTCCTGTGTCTGAGGGAGGAGGGCTGGGTGTTGAGCTCAGGCTCCTCTCTGGAGAGCTGGGTTCCTTACTACCTCCCTCCTCCAGGGAAGGACGCGGTGATTCTGGCCAAGGTGAACGGGAAGGAGCTTCCGGGCAAGCCCACCATCAAGTGGTTCAAGGGGAAGTGGCAGGAGCTGGACAGCAAAAGCGGAGCCCGCTTCGCCTTCAAGGAATCCCACGACTCTGCCAGCAATGTGAGACCCCACGGGACCCGAGGCGGGGCTGCGCTCACGGAGCTCTGGCGTCCCCTAGAGGGAGCCAGCGCCGGACGTGGTGGCTGAGGTCTACAGGGTGGCGGGCTGGGACAGTGCAAACAGGCGCGCAGCGGTCCATGGTTCCCAACCCTTTGAGAGAGTTTAGGGAGCCAAGATCATGCAAGCCGGAGGGAGAGCTGTCCCAGACCGACACCTCTGCTTTAGGGTCCGGGGTGGGGACTTGAGGACCTTGAGTCACAAGCACCCACGTCCCTGGCCCCCAGGTGTACACCGTGGAGCTCCACATTGGGAAGGTGGTCCTAGGGGACCGTGGGGATTACCGCCTAGAGGTCAAAGCCAAGGATGCCTGCGACAGCTGCTCATTCAACGTGGATGTGGAGGGTGCGCTGGCGGGGGCACAGGCTGGGCTGGGGGCGCTGGCTGGGGGCGCTGGCTGGGGTGGGAGGTTCTAGACTGAGCTGGGGTGGATGCAGGTGTGGAGATGGGGTGGTCAGGACTCAGTGATGGGGATGAGGGAGACAAGGTGACCAGGCTTTGCATAGGAGGGGGTATAGACTCAGGGGTACAGGTGTTTAGCAACTTGGGTTGCGCATGCAAAAGCTTAGGAGGCTTCCAGGTTTGTGTAAGTGAGCGGAGGGCTCCTGCCTCAGAGAATCTGGGTGTATGGGATTAAGATGGGGTGCACAGACCAGGCAGGTTTAGGAGCAAGCAGGGATTCTGCAGCCTCTGGGGTTCTGCAGCTCACAGTGTGTGGGCCTTGAAAGCAGGAACTGCAGGAATGAGATTGCCTTGGCCTGGGGAGTAAGGATGGGCAGGAGGGTGGGCATGGAGCCAGGGGAGTGGGGACTCCAAAGGGTAGCACAGGCCTCTCACCCAGCACTGAGGGTGAGGCAGGATGATTGATGCCAGCTCCACATGAGCCTGTGTGAGAGGAGAGGAGAGGAGAGGCGAGGAGAGGAGGGGAGAAGAGAGGAGGGGTGAGGAGAAGAAGGGAGGGGTGAGGAGAGGAGAGGAGGGGTGAGGAGAGGAGGGGTGAGGAGAAGAGGGGAGGGGGGTGAGGAGAGGAGAGGAGGAGTGAGGAGAGGAGGGGAGGGGAGAAGAGAGGAGAGGAGGGGAGAAGAGAGGAGAGGAGGGGTGAGGAGAGGAGAGGAGGGGTGAGAAGAGGAGGGGAGGGGTGAGGAGAGGAGGGGAGGGGAGAAGAGAGGAGGGGAGAGGAGGGGTGAGGAGAGGAGAGGAGGGGTGAGGAGAGGAGGGGAGGGGAGAAGAGAGGAGAGGAGGGGTGAGGAGAGGAGAGGAGAGGTGAGGAGAGGAGGGGGGAGGGGTGAGGAGAGGAGGGGAGAAGAGAGGAGAGGAGAGGAGGGGTGAGGAGAGGAGAGGAGGGGTGAGAAGAGGAGGGGAGGGGTGAGAAGAGGAGGGAGGGGAGAAGAGAGGAGAGGAGGGGTGAGGGAGGAGAGGAGGGGGCGGAGAAGAGGGGCGAGGAGAGGATAGGAGGGGTGAGGAGAGGAGGAGGAGGGGGAGGGAGGGAGGGAGGGAGGAGAGAGAGAGAGAGAGAGGAGAGAGAGAGGTGGAGAGAGAGAGAGAGAGAGAGAGAGAGAGAGAGAGAGAGAGAGAGAGAGAGAGAGATCAGCAGAGAGGGTACACTCTGACTCAAAAGATGCAGGAAAGGGTACCCAAAGAGGCTGTGAATTGTGAGGGCCTGGACAGGACATCCTGGCCTTCATTTGCCTGGCTTTCCCCATCATCTGTCCCCAGCACCCCGTCAGGACTCATCTGGTCAGAGCCTTGAGAGCTTCAAGCGTTCGTGAGTGCCTTTGGGTGCCTACTGTCCCTGAGACTCAAGGAAGGTTTTTTCCTTGGGAGGTGGAGATGGGGACAAGGAGTGGGGACCCTGGGATGGATCTTAGTGGGGTTCCCACCCCCTCTTATGATTACAGGGGTGAGGGGAAGTCAGAAGATGCAGGCGAGCTGGATTTCAGTGGCTTGCTGAAGAAGAGGTGAGTTGCCCCAGCTGGCAGAGGGGATGGGGATGGGGATGGGGGTTCACTGGAGAGGGACAGTA